>NW_010204209.1:50095-69536 GCF_000695765.1 Mesitornis unicolor
AATTCCCCTAGCAGGCACAGACCAAGACGAAGAAAATATTTCTTACGCTGCTGTGGAACTTAACAAAAGGTAAAGACTTCACAGTGTTAATATTCCTTTCTAATTTATCTGTTCTTGACACCAGCAATTCTTTTACTGGCAGACGGGAACTCTGTGTGTGCTATTTGTACAAGTCATACGGACTCAGTGATAGCACTAAAATGTATTAGAAATTTCCCTTTTCCCTAATAGCAATGAATTATCTGAGGTTTCAAAAACTACACTGTTGTTCTCAGGAATAACTCTTACAGATTTTCATATTACTCTTCTACATCTACTAAGATGTCTTTACCAGTTATTTATTCCTAAGGTTTCTGTCATCCTAAGATTTCAGTTTTCCAGTGTCATGCTCAACTTCTAAATACAAACTGAACAAGAGAAAAGGAACCCCTGTCCAAGATTCTTAAATTGTCCTCAAAACTTGAATATTTCCCTGGTGTTCTGAAAGGTGGACTTTAGCAGAATTCTCTTTACGGGTAAACATAAGCAAATGCAAGAGTTCATTTTTGTACATACGAACATCCAAAATGAAGACGTGCTTTTTAAACCTTGGCCAGTGTCACTTGCTGGAAATCACACAGGAAATAAATGGCAAGCAAGCGCATTTTAAAAAATGCTAACATTAACTAGTCACTAGACCAAATAGCTAATGTCTACCATGCATTGTACTTCTTTAATAAACACAACAAGTGACATTTCAATAATATAATTCACATTCAATACATAGTATCTATTTTCCCCTGCTGTTGGTGTAAACGATATCAGAATCCGTCCCTTCGTTCACATCATTAAATCACACAAAAAATATAAACTACTAATTTTCCAAAGACTAAATATTCTGATGATTCTTTGCTCTAAACTGTATTTTTTCCTTTTCTTGTCACATTCAAAGGTTGACATTTGAAGAATGCAGTACTCTCTTTACCAAGCTTTTTTAAAAGTGGGTCTAAATCTCAAATCATCTATGCTTTTCAAGACTATTCAAATTCATGAAGGCAAAATTATCCTCACTGTCACACCAGTATTTTCAGCTTCATCCCATTCCATCTTCATGTCAACAACCATCCTCTCTTCTCTCTGAGCTGAGGATGCCATCTAGACAATGGAAAAACACTGCCTTGTCTGAATGTGCCACGTTTCTGAATGCAGCATTTTAGGTTGGTCAAATTCCCTGGTTAATGCTCAGCTACTATCATCAGAAATCAGACTACATATTAGATTAAAAAAAGATAGATATATATATAAACACACATATAGGTATGTATATATACACACACACACATGATCTTCAAACATGTGTCCACAGATGCCCTGCAGCAAAACCAAGCCTCATTTCCAAAAACCTCGTGCTGATACTTTTTTTCATCCTGAATTAATAAAACAGCCCTCTTCAGCTTTGCCAGCAGCTTGCTATCTCCATCTCCTGAAGCATCCGTATGTTCTGCTCCAGTAGCTCACCCTGGTATTAACAACTTCCCAAACTTTCGGAAACTAAAATTCAGTATTTTTGGAAACTGATGACTCAGTCACATGGTATTTATTGTGTGTCCTTCTCTCCAGGCAACAACTGTCTTGAGTTGCTTGGCATCACAGAGTCCGTAGGACTTTCCACAGTTCTGGGATCAAATTGATATTCCCATGTCCAGTGGACAGGCACAGAGAGATGCCACCAGGAATCCATGGGTTTCGTGAAGTTGAGATTCCTTTTTTCATTGGTAGTTTACTCCTTTCTGCTGTGTTTCAGACCTACTACAAACCTTTGCTGTTTTATGGACTCAGCGGAGGTTACATGGGCCCTTGCTCTTCCCTGAGCTGAGAATAATTACAAAGCCAGGGAAGAATTCAAACACATTGTTATCTCTGGAAAAACTTTAATTTAGGGAAGAAAACATGCCTGTCTAAAGGAAACCCATACTTTTACCAGAACAACTTAGACAATCTTACCATAGAAGTCAAAAGGATTTGATTGCTCAGGACAAGAATAGCCACAGTTACTAAAAAACGTGATCATTTCCATAGGGTTCCCACAGAAAACCATTTCTCCAAAGCTCATGATGGCTATTTTGTCAAATAACTGTGGGGAGCAAATTAATAGATTAGCAATACATACCAAGAAGAGGCACATTAATTCTTGAGTATAGCTACTGTCTTGATAATAAAAATGCTTTGACAGGAAAAATAGTTTGACACATTCAAACTTCCTTAGTGTATTTCTGTCAAAGGGAGTTAGTCCTTTCTATCACACCTCTTCGCAGTTATGCAAGATGAAAAATTTGTAAGCTCTTAAAACTAGTGGTTCTCAAAACTGCCTGAGACAGCAGCATTTGAGGTAATCCACAAACAGAAATGGCAGCTGTGGACTTCTGACTTCCCTTCTAATGCACCTTCACTTACTGGCTTGCATCCTTTGGTGCTTAATAGCCCCAGTCTGTAAAATCCCCAGATTGTTGGGAAGATTATCCTCAGCATAACTTTAACAGAACTGCTGTTCAGGTGAAGGTTTGCCAGGGCAGGGTTCCCACCAGCTATGATCAGTCTCTGTCCCCAAGGCACCAGGACTGATTCCAGTCCAGAAAAGCACCGTCGCTCCCCTCTGGCTTCACGACCACTTAGACTCAATTCAGTCAGCCTGGGAAGAGGTGCCTGGCATCCACGTTGTGGGTGGCGGATGCGTCAGGAGAGAAAAGTGCAAAAGAGCAATGGGAAGGCAGAAATGCTCTCCCCAGCACATGCCCTGCAAGGCAGGCCTGCCCCACTGCATGACCAGGGTGTACCCACAACACCTGGCACAAAGAGGAAAAAAGATTTTACTTTTTTTTCCCCTTTCCACTTCAAGTCATGGCTTTATCTATTTCAAGTTGCAAGTGTGACTGAAATATAAATATGCAAAGCTAAGTGAAGTGTTAGTTTTTACAGTGCCTGCAGACATGGGGGATTTAGATGGCTTCTCCCAGTGGTTTTCATTTGGGTAGCTGCCTAACACAAAGATCGGGTACACAGTCAGCGCGCATACTATTTTCATGAGGCACTATATGTATTGAAGTGCTCTGTGACTGGCAGAAGGCCAGCCCTGTAAAATTCCAGACAAACCTGTATTTAAGTAGGGGAGAAGGAAAAGAACCTTTGAAGGCAACTGTACCAGATCTTGTATTTTTATCCTGAAAATAACCTAGGTACTAAAAAGCCTGGTTAAAAAAAAAAAAAAGAGCAAAGCCAATAGTGAGTAGATATCATTTACCTTGAAGAGTTCTGAGCGAGGCTGATGAATTGTAATAATCACAATCCTGCCTTTGTGTGCAAGCTCTGAGAGAAGCGAGACGATCTGGTTTGCAGTCAGGCAGTCCAGCCCTGTTGTGGGTTCATCAAGTAGCATGACCTCTGTGAAATGACAAGGAATAGCGTTAAAACTCAGTCAAATGGGGAGCAAATGTTACAGCTTCTGCCTCTGAAGCTCATTTGGCAAAGGGTTTAGAAATAGAGTATGCATTAATATTGCCATGATGTGATCTTTCCATTTTAGTTAGCTTCAGTGGTTCAGTTTTGATGACTGGGAATAAGAACACAAAAAACTACTGCAGGATCAGAGCACAATCATTTTTTCTAAGTTCAGGTGAAATCTGAAAACTATCAAAATAAATTTGATGTATACATCATCTTCTAAGAAAAATAATGATACATTTCATCATGTATACACATGTAAATCTAACTGACATAATTAGCTAAAGTTATAATCTGAATTAAATCTATATATATATACACACAGAATTTATTATGAACAAATTAAGAGCTGATAAAACACAGTATATATAATTCTGTAGATGAGGAAGATGGGGGAGTTTTACAGCTTTTTCTTCATTATTTTATTGCACGTGGAAGGGTAGAAGTTAGTGTCAAATTCATTATTTTTACATAGATGAGACAGCACAGAAGAGGGCAGTTCAACTTTGATCAGGATAAGGGGGGAGGAGAGCTTTCTCTGGAGGTTTATCTACACAGAATTACTGTAGTGTTTACTACAGAGTTTAGTGAACTTACTGAGCAATAACTACACTCAATGAACTCTCCAGGAGCCACCAGTAGCAGTGATATACCTCACTTTGCTATTTAAATGCTCCTTCCTACCTGATACGCAGCCCTAGCACATCTGCACTGCTATGAGGACTCCAGAATCCAATAAATGCCCACTATACATTCATTTCATAGAAACTATCTCAAAACTGACAAAATTTACAGTGCTGTTTCCCATGGGTAATCTTTCTGGTTTCTCTGCTTTTATTTTCATTCCATCAGAATGTTTTTGGCCCTGGAACATACACAGCACTCACACATGCGTGGTTCAATGGCAGCTACTCCACCACAAAGCAACACTTGTATATGTATGGCTCTAATGCACTCAAAAAAGCTATAAATCAATGTGCCACAACTGAAATTTCATACATGGGAAGGGCAAGTCCAGAAAGACTTAGAATGGATAAATGCAAGTCTAAACCTACGTTCAGTCTCTAAGATGTTAAAATTGTCTAGTTTCAAAGATTCAGCTAATAGATTAATGGTAGACCTGAGTTACTGCTCATCCTTTTCTGTCATTACTAGACTAGCTTTTGCTCAATTACAGAATAGAAATGCTTTTGTATTTTAAAGTAGTTTATGGAGGTCCGTGGTGGGAGCCCAAAGTGACACTGCTTTGTTTATTTTGAAAATCCATACAGTGGTACTTACTGGGATCTTGTAATAGCTGGGCTGCAATTGAAACACGACAATCACCCCCAGAAATTCCTACAAAAATACGGCTTCCAATTACTTTGTCAGCAATGTGGCTGAGACTCAACTCAGCCATAACCGCATCTACCTGAAAAATAATTACAATTTAGAAAGACTAAAGACATCCAGCTCAGATACCTATGTGCAAAATGAAAAAAATCAAAGAAAAATACATAATATTAAGCTATGGCTTTCCCAACATGCTGCTTGCATCCATTCTAGTTGGAAGATGCCTGGCCTCTGTTCTGTCTGATTATTTTTAATAAACTATTTCAATAATTTTAAAATTTTATTTTCATGTATTCTGAAATGAGTAGCTTCAGTTGACTTTAAGAAATTAAGAGCTCAGAGGTGGGACTAGAAGTTAAGAAATGAAGCATGAATGCTGGTCTGGCTTCCAAAATAAGGGAGTGGAAAGGCATATCAATTCTGCAGAAGTATAAAATACTGAATGGAAGACAGGTGGAGACAGAAGACAGAAAGCAAGAACCTTTGGTCAGGAATATCCAATCTTTACTCTCCACAGACGCCAAAAAGGATCCTTTAATAGATCTGAAACATTTGTTTTATCGAGAAAGTAGCTTGTAAGGGGCTTAGTAGATCAGAGCTTTTTGGAGCTGTCCTGGTTAGTGAGAGTTGTCCTACAGGAGCCAAAGTATTGTCAAAGTCAACTCTGTTTTGAGGTCAGCATATATGGCCCTAAACACTCCAGACACGTGGGTTTCCCAGCTGGGGAAGGGGAATTGCCCTCACTACCAACAGTGGCATCTCCCGCAGCAGTAACTGCTGCAGCTTTGGGCAGGAGAGCTTTGTCCCAGCACAATGGCGATTCCCTGGGGCGTCAGCTCAAGCCCCTTGCAGAGGTGTGGAGCACCAGAGAGCTCGTACCCTACTCCTCAACAGGAGGATTTCTCCCCATTGACAGAATAAGGATTACAAAACGTTATAAATGTAAAACACAGCCATGGATGGAAAGTGCTGCTGGTGAAAGCATTACATGACATCATGTCTGCCTTTCTGGTGGAAGACAATAAAATACAGACCTTCTTCTTGATGAAGTCATTGGAGCATTTCTGAAGAGTTAGTAAAGCGGTGTAGGTCAGAGACTCCTGAACGGTGAGGAAGCTTAACAAAGTGTCGCTCTGGAAAGAAAGTGAAGAGGAAGAAGCAGTTAGTCCTACAGTAATTAAGATCTTGCCCCCGCTTGCACAACCTTCATTCATTCATACAATTTGTTAACTGCTTTGTACCAAATTTGCTAGTAAAGTGAATGACATTACGTTACTCCATTACACTTGCAACTTTGCTTTCTTTACATGAGAGGAAGCACAGTGCACAAACATAAATGTAGAAATCAACCTGTGGCACATAAGAGAAGCAATCTCTAAACTGTTCCTTCTTCAGCTGACGCCCATTCACATACACTTCACCAAAGAAGTTGTCTTTATGTCCCAGTCTTCCTGATATTGCATCCAGAAGTGTTGTTTTCCCAGATCCTTTCAAACAAAATAAATTAATGGTGTGATCAGATTAATTTTATGATTTCAAGAGCAGTAGCCTCTCTTGGATGGAGACATATGAAAACAAGCATTTTTTTTCTCAATAAGATTAAAATAATAGGTCCTGAAAATGCAGCTAGTTAAGGGGAAGTAAATGGGAAGTGCAGAATGTGTGTAAATCAGCATTTAGTTCATACAAATTCACACTTCATATTAAAACATTTGGGTTTAGAAGTAACCTTACCTTTTATTGATGGTAAAATTGTTAGATGACAGAAGATTGAATTCTGAACACACCACAGTTTTACAAAGCAGGGATTAAAACCAGTTGCAATTTCATTATTTAAAACACAGACACTGTGGAAGTCACCAGTATTACCTCTGATCTTATTTCTTTTAAAGTACTGGAACAACTTACCAGAATTTCCTAAAATCCCCATAATCTGGCCACTCTCTATGTGAAATGAAACATCCCTAAGTATTTGCCGGGTCCATTTTTCACGATATAACGAAATGTTCCACCATGGGCCAATACGGTCTCTTGGAAAATGAACATTAAGAAAGATGAAACAGAGGAGAGTTAAAAATTTTGCATAAAGCAGGTGAATTGTTTATAGCTACTTGCATGTGGGATGGGAGCTTGCAAGTATCTTAAAATGTGGGGGGAAAAAAAATGTTTCCCCTCTCCTCCCTCAGACTTTAACTTTTTAACATCAGCGTTATATGGAAGATAAAGTCTGAACAGATTTTTCAGAAGGACAGCTAGGAGGATTTTGGACTACAATCAAAAGGGAAACTTGAACTAAGCCTTTATTTGTTGATGATGATTGCCAGCCATTAATCCACCTGACTGTTTTCTTAGGGCCTCATGTTACCCTTCTGGCAACAGTAAGAAAGGCAGTGGGAAAGGCTACAATCTTTGGAAACCTCCTCTCAAGCATCTCCTTCAGAGAGACATGAAGAGCTGGTGAACCCTTTGGAGGACACACCAGCTCTGCCTCCCTCAAGCCATGCACTCTACCCCTGCTGTGGTCAGCCCAGCACCATGAGGTGGGTAGCTTGGCAGTACCCCTCTTTCTTTACTGGGCTGAAGCCAAACCCCTACCAGTTCTGGCCTCACTCACCTTGGTCCCCAGGGTCAGAGCAGACCCTGGCAGGCAGGGGCTCACCATGCCACCCTCCCCAGGCCTACCTGACTGTGTAGGAAACTCCCTGGACACTGATGCTGTCAGAGGGCTCCACCGCAGCCTTCACTTCATCTGTCTGCCCGCTGCTGCTGCTTCTCCTCCCCAGGGCAGGAGACCCTGTGCCAGACATCCTTCGGTGTAGGGGCCCCGCAGGCTCCCTCCCTCACGCTGCTGGCCAGGTGGACGATGCTGCCACCATGTCCCCCCTGGCACTGGGCAGGGGCAGCTCCCCACTGTCCCCAGGTCAGAGCACGTCACTGCCCCTGGTGCTTGCCACCTGGGGAAGTGCCTAGAAGAAAATAGAGGGGATCTCAGTTCTTCCTCTTTCCCGAGAACAACCGATAGGCAATTAGCTGAAGCCGCTATCTGATGTACCTTTAGCCCAAGCTGTTACTGTCCCAGAGGAGGGGAATATTTCCCTGACCACGGGGTCACGCCAGCTGCAGAGACGCAGCACACTAGGAGAAATGGTGCTGCGGTGAAGGCACCTGGAAAGGGCTGAGCTCAAAACCAAGAGGAAAAGGATTTCCACAGCTTTCAAAGAGCCGATAGTCAAACCACTGAGACCTCCCACCACCAGCATGAAGGAAGCAACTGAAAACGTCTCTCAGGATGGTGCAGGCTGGAGCCAAGTGTTCTGCGAGGGCTTGTCAGTGAGTGAAACCTATGGGGAGTGGGGAGGGACCTGGTGGGCTTGGTCGTCCCGCAGCTACAGCGCTTGCCTGGGAGCTGGGAGAGGCGGGTAGCCAGCCTGCCACCTGGGCTTTTGCAAGCAGTGAGCCCTTACCTCCTCCAGCTCTGAAACGGAGCAGATAGCCTTCTCACCCCCCAGACTAGACTGAAAAGGTTAATCAGCCTCATTTGCTGCACACCTATGAGGTGCACACGAAGACTGTGGTCACCATCTGCCAAAGATACCACAGGCATGCATAGGGTCTGCTACACAGGGAACAGGTACATTTGCCTTGGCTAGGAAGTGAGTCTTTGGTTTGCAAGAAAGGCACAAGGCTCTGGGAGAGATATGGCTGCCTGGACTGAAAACGACAGGTACACACACAGAATTAAACCCAAAGCCAGAAAGCTGACTCAGCAAATATTTCTTAATTGCAGCTATATGCAAAAGGCTAACCAAGCCACATAGAGACTCTTATTTTAATTCACATCTCAGAACACCAAGTTCCAGTTGACAAACAGTGAATTTAAAAGACGAAAGAGGAGAAAGAGAGTCTATACTCATGGTTGCACTCATGGTTGCATGGTTGCTTTGTTTGTAAAGCCTCTAAGTTAACAAGTCTCTGTGAAATTCAACAATGAATATACTTCCAGTGAACCTTAATTTTTAGCTGCTATAATTTATGAATTTCAATATGCACTGTTTTGATCCAGTAGACTAACATTGCTGAAGCGGTACATTTTTTCCTCAAAAATAGAAATAGAGACCAGTCCCTTTAGAGTGGCATGAAATTTATCTCCATATTGAAAGTGAACCCATTTAAACTGAAAGCAAATAGAAGAGCATAGCACAACATGTTTGGCCCTCACACTAGAACAAAGTACGTTTCATGCCGATTAAGATAACTCGGTTCAACCCTTCAGACTATTGCACAACAGTGACTCATCAAAAACACTGTTATAAAATGTATTTCCCTTTGTGCTTCACCTTTTAGGAACTCAAATTTTAACAGCATTTTAAGTATTGTAATAAACTATTGTAATTAATCTAATAACTTTTCCAGACTAAGACCCAGGATACTATTTTTCGCTCTGAAGAAGATAACAGTCTGTATTTCACATACAGCGGAAAATCAAACGTTCTCGAGGTCAAAGAACTCAACTACCTGGTAAAAGTTGTACTTTATATACTTTTCTTCAGCAAAGAGCATATCCAGCAATGCCTGTTATGTGCAAGCCATTTTAAAAGACAAGTAATGCTGAAGTTCACAACACTAAGTTCATACAACCATTGCATAACCAAATACAGAGAAGTTTTGTGAGCAGAATCATGCTTTTGGCTGCAATATTGACAACAGGCTAGACCCTCCCTCGTAAATACATCTAGTAAAGCTAGGGGATAAGACAGGAAAAGAGGTCTGTTGCCAGGATCTGTTTTTTCTCAGTCTTGAGACAAATTATACCTCTGAGGGCTGGGGCAGAGGAAATTTCTGTCCAGCTAGGGATAGTGGGAGCTCTTGCTGGCAAGAATGAATATGCAGAAGGAGACAAAGAGAGTATGATAAACAGGATTTCAGGGAACCAGTAAGATTTTTCATCTCCTTCTGTGCCACCATGGCATCTGAACTAGATTTAACAATTTTCAGTTTTGCATAATTTCAAATTAAAGTAAAAATTTTAAACACTTAAAATTTACAATAGCAATAAATTACCAGAGTAACAGAGGACAGAGATAGCTTTAGTGATTAACAGAATAAGAAGCAAAGCATGAAAACTATACTTGGCTCCAAAAGAACTTTCTTTCATGTATTTCTGGAGATTAACAACATTATTTTAACATACTCTCTGCTTGTAACATCATAACTTTGAAGATATTTATTGCTAAGCAGTTCATTGTTTGAATTGAAGGGACTTGTTTCTTTCTTTATTAGGTTAACACGGCATCCCAGATTCCCTGGTATGAAAATCTCGCGCAGATGAAAATGCCATGGACCTGGAAATCGGATCCCCATTCTCACGTGTCAATAATCCAGAATCTGAACTTAAAAGTTCGAAGTGGTCAGATGCTAGCTATTATAGGAAGCACTGGTAAGAGCAATCAAAACTCATTATCTGACCAAATCTCAGATAGAACATATACAGCCAAGAGCAATACTCTCCAGTATTTTGAATGGCAAAATCTAGTTGAGAAACAACTATTGCAAATGCATCACTTAAATATATTCTTTAAAATGTATGAGGAAACAAAGAAGGGGGGGGAAGTATTTTCAAAGCCAATTTTGTTATGACTTGTACACATTTGCTCCGTTTCCTGAGGTGCAGTGGGCAGTTGTTACAACTGTGGCCTGCAGTCCCAGCTCTCCTGGACATGAATCAGCTTCATGGCTCAGATGCAAAACAGGCCAGGGGCAGACCTTACCCAGTAACGGAGCAGACAAATGAGGCCAGACCCCATAAGAAAGATCAGTGGCAACCTGCATAGCCATAAGCAGGAATTCCCTTCAGACTGAAAAAATTCTAACAGGATAAAATAACACATTTTGATTAATTAACAGAAACTTACAGAGAAGAAAAGACAGTTCCTCTTCTGTTAGGCTCCAAAATGGGTCTCTGCTTTCTTACACCTTTTTTCTTTCATTTTCTGGTAGTACTGCTTTAATCTTCTCCAGGGTGAGGTTGACTAACAGAAAAATGGTCTCTACCCCATGTAGTTAGTTGAGTCTAAGCTTATCTAGGGGGATAAGAAGAGACACGTGACTGAAGTAAAAAGTACCCATACCTTGGAGGTAAAAATCCCCATGCTGTATCTCCACTAGACCCGTACATCAGGTTAGCTCAGTGATTCAGTGAAGATGCTCTCTCTCAAAGGCAAGACATATTTGCCAAAGAAGTTTTCACTGTATTTCCACAAAATGGGTTTTTCTTCCTCATTGCTATGGGAATTTTTCTTACCGCATATCTTTAATCTAATTGAAGTTGTACCTTAGAGATTCTGCTAATAATAAAAGGAAATTGAGTTATAGATATAGCACCTTTGTAAGGTAACATACACTGAGCACAAACCTCTCTTAGCAAACTAGTCAAACTATTTTTAAAAGCTGTTTATCATCTATTTCATCAAATGCCTTAGTAAAATGGATTAAACTGCTGATGGGTTTCACATTGTCAATGGCAATCAATATGTCACTCTTAAATAGAGCAATACGTGGTTTACAGATGGATGGGTTTCTTTTTAAAAATGTATATATTAAGAAACAAGTGCGGAATTAATCCTTCAACAGGGAGACTAGAAATAAATGACATCTAATCACAATAAGAGAGCTCTGTGTGTTTACATACAGTATCATACAGCAAAAAGGAAAAATTCATTTGCTCTTTAATTCCAAACCAGGTGTCATTTTCATTGTTTTACTTTTCTTACCTCTGAGTATGAGCCGGCTTTTCTTAATTATTTAAATGACTTTTTGTCTTACTTAAGTCATAATAATTTTTATTTCAATCATTATTAAGATTCTTATTGTCTGTATAATCATTCAACGCCTTAGTCATTCAGCTGCCATTTCTGAATTCACAATTCCCTCCACAAAGCAAGCTCTTGCCGAGCATATAGGTGTCAGCCCTGCAGCCAGTGCGGGACACCACCTTTCGTCTATGTTTCAAAAGTGAAAGGGAGGTAACAAGAGGACAAAGAGATCGTGCTTCTGGAGTTCATGAAGCTATCCTCAACACCCAACTGCCTAATTCTGCTGAGAAATGACAAAGGTTAAAGCCACGTGCTCCGTTCCAGAGGAGAGAGATTGCCTGAACACGAACTTGTAATTGGTATTTTATTTCAAGACTGTTCTGTCTCTGTGGCTTTAGAAAAGCTCTGGGAAAGGTTGAAAAAAACCAAATATAAAGGAATGAAAACTTCTATCCTCTATGACTAAATCTCTTTTCAAAATGATCCCTTGGAAATTAGTTTAATTTTCAATTTTGATTCTTCTAGCTGGTGGAAAGACATCCTTGCTTGACGTGATAACCTGCCGGGATCATGGAGGCAAAATCAAGTCTGGTCAAATCACTATCAATAACAAACCCAGCACTCCCCAGCTTGTTAAGAAATGCATAGCACACGTGCGGCAGGATGACCGGCTGCTCCCCCACCTGACTGTCAGAGAAACGCTATTGTTCGTTGCCAAACTGCGCCTTCCAAAGTTTTTTTCAGACTCACAAAGGGAAAAAAGGGTAATTAAGCTGTTGGAAAAAAACTAAAGTTGTCAAAAATGTGTCTGACAGGAATTATCCAAGAGATCCTGTGTGTTTGGAGTCAGAACAGCTAAACTGGCATCTTTTTATGTAGATTATGAATTATAAACCTTTTTCTTCTTTCAAGATAGAAACCAGCAATTGTTCCAAAGCTCATAAAAAAATGACAATCTAGAGAAAGCATTAGAGAGGCTGAAAGAAGAACTAAATTGCTGATCACTGAGCCTTTTAAAATGTTATCTTTAAAGTCAAGATTTGTTTTCAAGTGTCTCTTGATCAGATAGAACTGAAATAGCCAGACGAATTTTAACCACATTAACCATATTTTCAGCTTTCACAAGTGCTAAATAAAGTCTTGCTTTATCTCTGCTACCCTTTGGATCCCCCCAGGTAGAAGACGTCATAGCAGAACTACGCTTGCGCCAATGTGCAAACACCAGGGTAGGGAATGAGTACCTCCGTGGTGTTTCGGGAGGCGAGAGGCGGAGAGTGAGCATCGGTGTGCAGCTGCTCTGGAATCCAGGTGAGCAAAACCTCGACACTTTTCTTGTGCCCACCACAGGCCACCGTGGGAAATGGGGCAGTAAATGAAGATAGGAGCTTTCAGGGAAGAGTCATACACACCGTTGCCCCTGGGGCAGCTTGAGGACTTCATAGTCAGGACACTTAACAGGTCTTGCACCACCTTTTGCCAGAGGTTACTTCTCATAGCAAAGTTAGACACAGCGAGTGGGCGCTGGTCCATTTGCTTAAATTTAAAAGAGTGCTGACCACAGACAATACTGACATTATTACAGTAATAACTCTGCAAATGAAATGTTTCAGCAGCCAACATTTCTGTCACCTTTGCCAATGGAAAAGTGGTGACAGTACAGGGCAGAGCACTCCTGGGACCCTTCACCCACGGCTCTCTAAAATCACCATCACACAGAGTACTGAAAGTTGCCTGAGGTCAAACTCACAGCGGTGCTGTGGTTGGTGGATATCAGTATGAGGTTTGGGTTTTATCTGACTGCATACCACAAGTTACTTTGGAAGTCTGCTGGTGTATCACAACATTGAGATTGTTTTCCTTCTTACCAGCCCAGCCTATTTACATGTGCAATGTTAACAGGGAAGGTCATTTTCTTGGCTGTATACTCAGACATTGTGGTCTTGTGCAACTCACTGATGTGGCTGGCTCATGCTGCAGGTGAACTAAAACTTTCCATCATCTTCAGTAGAAGCAAAACATGAGTCTAAATCTGAAGTTGATTTTGTAGGATCTGCTTTTATATATCAAAAGCATTTCTAATCTTGACTCAGCCTCTTGCTGAGCAAGATCTCCCATCATGTCTTCCACTGGGAAATGGATCCGAGATTTTTTTTGCTTGTATAGCGTTATATTTTTGTAATTATGGGGAAAGCAGAAGTCTTTTTTTGTAAGCAGTGATGCAAGAGGCTTAAATATCGAGATTTAGGTTAAAATATTTCAGCAGGCAGGATACAAAACTAGTACTACTGTATTAAGTAATATTCATGTACCTGATATTTGGATAGGCAGTGCAAAACCACAGAGAAGAATGTAAATTTCATAAAGAACCAAAATCTGCATCCCAATTAAAAAGAATAATAATAAAATTTTCCCATGGAAGCAAGATAAGATTTAAAATAATTACTAAATAGTTACTAAATTATTAAAATAATTAATAAGAAATTGTCATTGTTCAATATTATGTGATGAAGGTATGAAATAGAGTTTGGGCTTAAAAAAAAGAAATGTATTAGTGAGATTTTCATGCACTAGCACCATTTCACTTCGAACATATTTTCCAAATCAAACATGCTGCTTTCCACAGCTGAACTTATTGTCTTTGGCAGGAATACTCATACTTGATGAACCCACATCTGGACTGGACAGTTTTACTGCACATAACCTGGTGATAACATTATCCAGACTAGCCAGAGGAAACAGATTAGTTCTTCTTTCACTTCATCAGCCCCGGTCAGATATCTTCCAACTGTTTGATTTAGTTCTTCTGATGACTTCTGGAGTCACCGTCTACTCTGGAACAGCTAGAGACATGGTCCAATACTTCACTGAACTAGGCTATCCCTGCCCAAGGTACAGCAATCCTGCAGATTTCTATGGTTAGTATCAAGCACTGCCATAAAAAAAGGTTACTGGAAATCATTCACTTTCATAAATGAATCAGCTAACATTGATTTTTATTGACCATAATCATCTTAGAAATGCTTTATAACTGAATCAAATCAATACTGCAGCAAGTTCAGTTTTTAACGAGATCCTTATTTGTCAGCACAGACAAAATCAATTTGAAATAATCCTCCTTCTAATCCTGTCAGGTGTAGCAACTCTTCCACACATTTAGCACACTTAGTCCTGTGTTTTAGCTGCTTGAAACTTCAACCCTCACTGAGAAAGACATGGATGAACTGATCAGTTGCTTTCTGTAGCCAGTTCTCTGACTTCCAAATCAAGAAATGTGGGGAGCTAGTTTCCCAGGGTGGGAAATAATACCTACCTGGAACAGTAAATGGGAAAGAGGAGTACTGCTCAACAGAGCATACTATATGAGAGAAAAAACAAAGCCAGAACAGTAATCCTTTTATTCCTCTTTGCAAAGAAAGTTAACAACATGATTCCAAATCCATTCCTCTTCTGTTTTTTTGCAAGACGCAAAGGGAATCTGGCCCTGTTAACCTAATGGCAGTAGATTCTTACCACAGAGGTTGGTTCAGTTCCAGCTCTTGGGTCTTTGCATTCAATTTGGCGAGGAAATCTTGTGCAGGCACCAACTGTGATGCTCTGGAGTAACCTCTTCTTCTGTGCCTATGTGGCAGGTGGTGTCAGCTGGTTCAGCTCTGCAGAGATAAACTGAAGTTAACCTCAACATCAAGCCCTGCAAAAAGACCTTTGTCACCATCATGGTTCAGAGAAGTCCTCAGCCAAGCACAGCCTTGAGGGAGGCTTGCAGCACCCCTCTATGGAAACGGAGAATTTGAGGCAGTCCTGGGGAAACTTGTAGCTAGAGACTGTGGTTGTAGAGACAAATCCCTAAGACATGGAGGGGGAAAGGGATGAGAAATGGAGGTGGAAGATCATTTAGCAATACGCACAGAGCTAGAACTCATCGAAAGAACAGAGAAACATGGGCAGCAGGAAGGTAGAAATGGACAGAATGGTAGAGGATGCCACAGCACGAAAGAAGCACCTGATGGAAACACACAAGTGCTGGCTGCATGTCAGACAGAGAAACAGGAGACCATGGGAGAAGGGAAGAGGTAGGGCAAATTGCAACTCAATTCTGATGGATCACTGCTGAAGAGTGGCTGAACAGATGATCAACCCAATGTAAGGAGTTACAAAATGTGCTGCAATATTTCTCTCAGAGAGCAGCTGCAAAACACTCTACACTGAAGGCCAGCATTAGAAAATACTATTATATGTTTAGATTAAAAAAATAATTTTGCTAAACAAAAAATAATGCTAAGTCAACTAGTGTTGCTGCTACTATGTTGTCCTTGGATAATATTCTTCTTGGGCTTTCTCAGTATCAGATAAAGTTTATGGCAGGTCTGTAAAACACAAAAAAAGATGATAACTATAATTTTCCAGATAGAGAAAAAACATGTGATGGAAGTCAAAGTCACAAAACAGATTGTAAATGGCTACATGCCAGGAAAGAAATTCAAACTGTTTATCCTCAGCACCGCCCTCAAGCCACTATTAAATTTAGAAAAATCTGAAATAGTAATTTACAATACTGTAATAATCAATTATGAAATCTCTCAGTGATTCATTGAATGACTAGTTAAGAAACATCTCCCACAACAAAATACACATTAACAATCTGTTCTTCTCTCACAGTAACTGATAAAGTTTTAACCATTGTAGCTTAATGCATGCACACAGGTCGTACTGCTTGTTCACGATGAAATCTCTGATTCTAAACACATCCTAAAGTTACCACACCTGTAACACATGGACTCATGTCAAATAATGTCTTACAGTTGATCTGACCAGTATTGATAAACAGACTGCAGAAAAGGAGATTGAAAGCCGAAAAAGAGCAAATACTCTTGCCAACTTGTTCCTAGAAAAAGTTAAAGATTTTGATGATTTCTTATGGAAAGTTACTGAAGGAGACAATGTCGCAGCCACATTCAGCAAGCAAAGGTAAAGAAAAGAGTGTCTTACGGCAGACCTGAAATAACAGCTACAGCCTGTGATAATTTTTTTTTTTCTTTTGGCCAGGTCCCATTTAAATTCAGAAGAGACTATCAACATGCCTCAACATTCAAGTGATCAGTTACCAGGAGTTTTAAAGCAGTTCGCTATATTATTACGGTAACCTTATCTCCCCAGCTTAAGCAGTTATGTTTCAAACCATTTGTATTTTAATGCCTAAGAAAGAAGAACAAAATGAGAACTGAGTGCATGCTGGAAGTGCATAGCTAGCATAGGCCTGAGCAAGCTGTAGAACAGAAGCATCTCTATATCAGCTCACCCCAGACCCCTGGGAGGATGGCAGCCAAACGTGTACAGCCCCACCTTTCTGTCCCATGGCTCTTTCCAGACAGTCTGCTCCCGCCACATCACTGGGAGCCCGTGGCTTTAAGTGGTGGCAGCAGCAGCCTTCAGGCTCAGGATCATGCGTCCCAGTTTTGGGTACTGCCATCCTGATACTCATGCTGAAGCATGGTGACTCAACCCTCAGTAAGCCCAGGAAAGTGTGTGGTAGGCTCAGGCATTGCCAACCTCGTATTTCTGCCTCAGATTTGAAGACAAGAACCATTCTAGCCAGCATAGATAGGTATTGGAATTGAGCTTCACGCTTGTGTCCTCAAAAAAACCATGATCAACTGGTTTAATACTCATAAAACATCACTACCAGTATCAGTTGCTGTTTTTAATATGTACTACAGGTCATTAACAGAGAATTCTATGGTCTCCCTGAAGTAATTGCTTCTGCGTCTCTGAAATCAGACCTTCCTGCCCTCATTGCCTTCCTTCAAGCTTTCAGCAGTTCAAACCTGAAACACTGGGTGGCTACAGACACTCAGTAGCTTTGGTCAGGTAAAATCCTTCATAGAACCAGACAGCCCAACTTCCTTCCTACTCAAGATTCACAAATTGATGTTAGCAGACCATTTGGGCAATGTATCTGAAAATAACTGACATTACTAAGTGCAGTACCTTATGGTCAATGTTCCTGTTTTCCTAGTCGTCAAGTCTCCAATGACTTCAGAGATCTGTCAACGTTATTAATCCATGGATTTGAGGCCCTTCTCATGTCATTATTAATCGGATTTTTGTACTATGGCCATGAGGAAAGCGGACTCTCTATTCGTGACACAACAGCACTGTTGTACATGATAGGTGCACTAATACCATTCACAGTGATTTTGGATGTTATTGCCAAATGTAAGTGTCAGTTTTCTTGTAAACTTTATAAGCAATCAAAACCAGAAATTTCCTAAATCAATAAAAATTTATACTTATTAATGCAGCCCTAGGATGAAAACAACCTGTTTGTTTTTACCCTGCAGGTCATTCAGAAAGAGCTATGCTTTATAATGACTTGGAAGATGGAATGTACTCTGTTAGCCCATACTTCTTTGCTAAGGTAATTGGTTTTGTTGCCAGGAAATACAAACTGGCCTCAACATTAAAAAAACACAAACAAATGAAAGCCTTGTTGTACAAACGATCACATTCGTATCAAATTTTATTCTTTTGTGTCTGCCAGCTAAGGCTATCGTTCTTGTTTCTTTGGCATTAATGGATTAAACCTCACACCACTTCAGATCTGCTGCCATAAGTCATGGCTAAGATCCCACCCCAGAAAAGCCAAAGAAGAATCTTTCACTGGGTTGTTTTGCAGAATTTGAGAAATCTCAGTCAGTTGAGACTCAGAGGGTTGAGACAGTTTTACATACTTGCATATTTCATTCGCTGACACATCTATAAGAGTTTGATTACGTCTTGATCTGTAAGACAATATATTCTTTTTAAATACTAAAGCAAAGGCAAAACAGAAATGACAAAATGGTTACTATGACATTGCAAATAGTTGCTTGGGCCTGTACTGGTCAGAGACAAACAACTGTATGAAGTGCATAAAGAGACAGATGTTCTGGAAATAAATTAGAACTTTTAAAAAACTACATTCTCTTTTTCACAAGGGTTGAGAATAATCCCTTCTTTGTGATGTTGCCACTGTTAGATGAGTTCTGCCTGCCATGGCATCTGTAATTTAGGTTTCCATTTCTGCACAAGATTTTAAATGCTTATTAGTGGCTGCCAGAGAAAAATATTCTCTGCATTGTGTCACAAAGATTGCACATTATTCATAGAGAAATCGATGTAATTCATTACAACCTTAGTATTAGAGAATAGTAGCAATCCTCTTTGGGAGAAATAATCATAATGCTCTCTCTACATATCTTTAGATATCTGAGAAAATCTTCAGCATGTTTTACAATAAGTTAAGTAGTTACCTACAGGACTGCCTTTAGGACAAAGTGGGGAAGTGCCCAACAGCCAAATTTGATGTCACACTAGGTTCAACCAAATTTGGACAAAACATACAGTTGTGATGAGACAGTAACAGCATTACTGTTACCAGGCACACCAGTCAAGGAAAGTGTCTTACATTCTTAGAAGCTGCCACAACTGTAACAAAACATCTAATCTGTAACAAGAATCCTCTCAATTTAACAATTAGTTATAGGAATTGTCACAACTGGAGAAAGAATTAGAGAGGACTTCAATTTCTGTTGTGGATTGGTTTTGCATATCAGTGACAACACCAAATAGAGAGGTGACTGCATCCAAAGGGAATATTTCCTGTATATTTTATAGACAGTCCATAAGTACATTGAGGTGTATTTCTGAAGGTATTGTGGTTATCATTCAATTTCTTTTTTTTCCTGAACAGATTTTGGGGGAGCTCCCAGAGCACTGTGCTTTTGTTGTAATTTATGGGGTTCCCATCTACTGGCTGGCAAATTTCATTCCCAAACTAAAAA
>NW_010204209.1:69567-79418 GCF_000695765.1 Mesitornis unicolor
TTCCTCTCGGTGTGGCTGGCTGTATATAGTGCCCGCACAATGGCACTTTGGGTGGCAGCACTGCTGCCAACGTTACAGCTCTCTGCCTTCCTTGGTAATGTCCTTTTCACCTCGTTCTACCTGAGTGGTGGTTTTGTGATAAGCCTGGAAAACCTCTGGACAGGTAAGAAAGACAAAGCTCCTGCCATTCCTCTGAATTGAAACACTGATGGTTTTCATCAGTGACTGGTTGTTGTGAGACTGAATCCTGTGCAGGAGAACTCCGCTTTATTCCTAATTTTGCAATTACCTTCTTGGGTGGTGACCATGGAATCAAATCATTCATTTTACATCAGTTTCTCTATCTGAAAATGAGGTAACAAGAAGTTTGGTTAAAAAAGCACTAGTGAAGGGCTTGATTCTTACGTAGCTGCTAAATTTTTCAGTAAAAAGAACTGTATCTTGCAGATGAAGATTGAGCTGCAGTAATACTTAGTTGACAGTGGGAGTTTGATGGATATGGATATTAACTTTTTCCCAGTTTTCATTCTCCCCATAATAACATAAAGTATATCTGTCATTTTGTCCAACAATAAACTGTTGCATGTTTACAGCCTCTTATTACCAAGAAATTAGACAAACCTGCTGTATGTGGCAACACAGCAGTTTTTGAGGTCTCAAGTTTTGTGAATGTATACCAACTGCTTTCTTTCTGCCATTTTTTTTCCAGTTCCATTTTGGTTTTCTAAAATCTCCTTTCTCAGATGGAATTTTCAAAGCATGATGCAAATTCAGTTCAATGACCTCACATATGAAATGACTGTTGGAAATACTACTTTTCAAATACCAGGAAAATTTGTAAGTCACTAATAAAAGCTGTTACAAACACTTGATAACTAATTGGAATGCTACTGATATGCCCATCATACTTAAGTAGATGTTGGAGGCCTCGAATTTAGCAAGCGCTAAATCAGTATGTGAAGTTGCCTTGGTGTACTTGAAATTTGTCCCTATGGCAGTCACTCCTTTTATCCCTCTCTTTTTAGCGGAAGAGAAAAAAGAAGAAAAAATAAAGGACAACTTTTCTACATAAGCCCAAACTCCACGCTTGCTGAAATTGCTCAGGAGATGCACTGTGTTCCCTTGAAACACCACAGCCATCCGGCAGCATAGTTGTAACCAGCTTTCAGACCCCTCTGAAAGTCGCATCCAGCTGGAAACCAAGGGAAAAATTGTCAGGGGCCGGCAATCTCATACATAAAACACACTTATCAGCACGAAAATTTTGTGTCCATTCCTAACTCTGTGTTTTCTGTGGTTACAGGTCACTCGGGCTCTGGACCTAGACTCCCATCCTCTCTACGTCAGCTATCTCGTCCTCACTGCTATCGTCTGCAGCTTCCTGCTTCTATACTACTTATCTCTGAGGTTCATCAAGCAGAAATCAAGCCAAGACTGGTAACAGCGACCCACGCAGAGGGGGCGGCAGATTACAGCGTCCCTCGCAAGCCATTAGGGAAAGGCCACGATCTTATTTTTGGTCACCTTCGCAGCTGATGGCGGAGGAGAGCGGGTCCCTGGCGGGCGTCAGCCCGGCTGGCCACTGGATGGCAGCAGCACACCAGCAGTGGGAAGGCAGGCAGTGCTCCCCCCCCAGAGCCTGCCACTCGCTGCGGCGTCCTGGGGCCGGGTTCTGGGGGTTTTGTTGTTTTTTGGGTTTGTTTTGTTTTGTTTGTTTGACATACGGACTGTATAGGTGACAGACGCTTACGAGTTCTCCTCACCTTGAGATATCCTGAGCTAGGGGCCACTGATTTAAAAGGACCCATCTCACTTTATAAAATAGCCAAGTCCACGATGTTTGAACGTATCAGCACACACCAAACGCTACTTTCTGTAGCGGGTGTAACATTTAGCACTCATAAGAAGAGTGTAGAGGAAAGCGGCACAGGAGATTTCACTGATGCTTCAGGAGAACATGCACAGATGGAAAACACAACTGTTAATCATTTTGTGTTGTTTCTACCTGCTTATGTGTTTTAAGGCTTTGCCTTTGTGTTCTTTAGATGCTCCTGGTGCCCAAAATGGGTATTTTCTCACTGTACAGATGATTTCTTGTAATGGATAATTTTATCTCACCTGCTTGGGTTTATTTCTACTGTATACATACATACCAATTGATCATTATTGATCACATCCTTCTCCATGGCAATACAAATTACAGCAATTTGCAGAGATTCTCAGGTGGAAAATGCCAACCTGCCCCTCCAATAATTAAAAATCTAAAGGTGCAATCTATGAAATTGTTGTAATTACGCATATAGTTATGCTCAGCTGTAAGACACAAATGCTCCGAAAAGGAATAACAGTGAATAAATGGCTGCAATTCACACGCAGTCATGGCAAGTGCATATGCAAATTAGGGGTACTGTTGTTGCGAGCATTTTGTAAGATTAGCTTGCTTGATTTTAAATGTTTGGATGCACATCTCTGTGCTTATATGCAGAGACCAAAGCACATCGTCTACTCTACTTTCATGTACATGTTGGACACTGTTGAAAACTCCTAGTGTAATCAGCTATAATGCCCTGGATACCTATATGTAAATCCCCCTCCCCCCCCTTTGTTGTTGTTGTTGTTTTAAAAGGACAAACACCAACATTTTATTACTCTATTTGGCAATTAGGGCTGTCACATTACTTTCCACAGGTTTCACATGGTAATAAATTCCCAGCAAGACCCTAGTCTAAAGATGTTAAGCAGGTCTGATAAAATAACAGCTTCAGCCCCAGGCAGCAGTACAAATCCAAAACACTCCAAGGTTTTTCTAAGGTGAATTATCCCATTTCTATCTGGTTCTGCTGCATTTGATTTCAGGGAAGAAAAAAACCACCTCACTTGATCTGATCCTAGTGCCATTTTGAAACCATCAGATTTTCATTGCCTTTTAATGGCAAAGCCAATTCTTTCAGTCCAATTCAGCATCATTAAATTGTCAGAATATCAGCTTCCTGTTTGATTCTTAATTATTCCTTTTTATTATATTTAAGACACTTAATTTTTTTTAAGTGGTTTACTCTTCTTTGTAATGATCTGTTGTGATTAGAATCTCTTTTATATTACACTGAAGTTTTAAGGGTATATATTGGTACTTCTAGTCTAAACCTCTATTTTCAAGTATTTAGAGGATTAAATTCTAGGCTGACTCTCTGTTGTGAATTCACTTTGATGTTTAATAAAAAAAGGAGAGACACAATGGGAGAAATTAAAGACATAAGGGACAGCTCTGAATTTTAGGGGCATATTGTCATGCAGAGAAATCTTCAGGCATCCAGATAAGAATATACCATAGCCTTAACTTTGAATTTCCTTCCTTTTGTGAAATTAGTCAGGCTGCTGACATTACTTAAACAGCCTTTTTCAATTTAAAATTCCACCCTCTTAACATTATGCAGCAGGACCAAGCGGTGTGAGTGTTTCAGAGGTGGTGTTATGACAGGGGTAGATCTATACATAATGGGGACTTGAGCGGTGAGCCTAGGAACAGCCATCGGATGGAGTGTAGGAAGAGCTATCATAGGATGTGGCCAGGCCCGTGTTTATATAGAAAAAGCTCATATTCTATATACTACAATTACATTAGCACACTGCCTATGATCATATCTTGTTTCCTTGATGCCTAGAGATGGGGAATATAGGCTGTGATTATTGTTACAGGCTTTAGCAATATGAAGATAGGAGCCTTGAAATACCAGCAATTAGTGTTCGTGCCTAACAATAGCATGCTGTGGGGCTGTGTACAGAGAAGAGCACAGGGAAGAGTGGGTGGATGACACACAACCTGCCCCACTCACGCTCCCAGGAGTTGAAAAATAGTACAGATTTAGGGGGAATTATGCACCTCTAAGCCAGCAAAGGTCACGCTCTTTGCTTTGGCCTCTATGTTCGCATCACGCTTCATGGTAGTTGTGTGTGGGGAAAGGTTTCACACTTTCACTGCAGAGCTGCTGCTGCTGCAAAAACGAGTGGTTAGTGAGGGAACAGAAATCTTCCTGGGAGTTCTAACTAAGGCTAAATGTCATAATTTAATTTCCGCACAGCTTTGCTTTCCAGATTTCAGAGCAGCCATTCCTTTTCCCTAGACTCCCCTGTGTCAGCAGCAGCTCAGTGTGCCCACCTGCCTGCACTGCCTGTATCAGCATAACCAAAGTTACAGCAGCCTGCAACAATTGCAACATAAAATAATGATCACAAGCGGGACACTACACAAACCTCATCCTACCACCCGGTCCACACGCTGCAACATTTACAGACTTAAGCTGTGTGGCAACACAGATCTGCCATTCCAGCAAAGCACTACTCGCCAGCGCTGCCACCCTCAGGATTCACCTGCTGCTGTCTTCGCTCTCCTGTATCCTCCCTGGGCAGGTTCGGAAAAGATCTCCTCAGCTGTAAGTCATGGTCCCTGCTACCGCAGGCAACCGAGGCAGGGCAAAACTGGTTTCGAAATGGCACCACGTTTAATAGGTTGCAGAGGTCACAAGATGAATTTCCCAGCTGCTGTCTGAACTGCTCGGTGCACAACCCAGCTGCATACACATCATGTTTGCCAACAGAACATCAAATACAAGCAAAAATGATATTTGTAAGGAAAATTCATCAAATACAGAATAATAATTAAAAAAACCCCAACCAAACAAAGAGAGATAGGAGGTTCTTCCCCAACCTCTACTTCAAGTTTATGCAGTCTCTCCATGAGGCAAAAGGTTTTTAGTACTGGAAAACAGATTGCAGAAACGCTGCTCGTGGGTAGTGACAGCCCTCCAAAATACTTTTAACTCGTTGTTTGGAAAGGACTAGCTTTCACTCTGGATAAGCTAAATGAATAAGTAGCTGTTGAAAGTTTCATCCCATATTTGTTCATAGCAAAATGCACTCAGAAACACTGAATCAGTAGCAAGTATCAATAGCCATCTCTTTTTATTTATAAAACCCATGAAATTCCTTTGAAAAAATACCAAAAATGAAAAGACCCAGATAACACTACACAAGGAGACTCTAGGGGTAAGAACTTACAGGTGTTGATAGGTCCATTTGTACCATAAAAACCAAACTTTTCAGGTTTTAGCCATAATGATTAATTTTAATGGCAGTAGACAAGAAACAGTGAACATGGAGCTCTCTGACATGCTGCTGCTTTTTTTTTTTTAATACTCTCAGAGCCAAGACAAGCCCTTCACATGTTAGCAGCTATTAATTAAGGCAACAATGTTTAAGCAGTGGGTTGAGGTAATTTTAAAACTGCTTAACCCTTTTAAGAACTGACGAGCTTTAAAAAAAGCATATGCGTATATATATAATATGCATCTGTTCATATTAAAACGTGTATGTAGAGATCTCTGCATGAATAGGTTACATATATACACACACAACTGTAAAGCCTATGATATTTCTATTTTTTTTCAGGGAATATTTAAAAAGCAATTCAGAGCCATAATTTATAAAAGTGCTGCTGCTAATTTATATAATTAATTATAAAACTGTTTGTTGATGTTTGTCATTAAATCAACTTACAGATATTTTGAATTGCAAATTTTGTTGGTGCTATTTTGCTTTCATGATCAAAATTAGATACTTTTAATGCTACCAGTGCTAAGAAACAGCAACTTAACAGACCACCTCAACCTTCACATCATGGCTCCAGAACCAGCATCTCCCACCAATCCCTCACTGGGATCCTTTGCTTCTTTTTAAATATCTAATCAGATTTTGCTAAGATTCCTAGCATCTCCACCACAGTTTTTGCCTCTCCTTAATTTTTCAAGTGGGTTTAGAGGCAGAAACGTGAAAGTACTGGGCAGAACGCATGTGGTGAGTAACAATGCCACCTGCCTCAGAAATAACTTGTATTTTGTACACAAGCAAATTAGTCCACAAGACAGTAATCTGCTACCTTGCTGTTGAATTTTCAAGCAAATGCATAGCAATTGGAAATTTATCACCATCCACAAATAGTCAAAACCAAAACATTTAGAGCCTTGCAGTGATATACAACCGTACTATTTAACAGTTCACATCATCATTCTTCAAGACGATACCTTTGCTCGCTTTCATTTACTGAGGGAAGAGTTTAGAAAAGAACAGCAGAAACTTTTTTAAAATGAAAAAGACTTCGTGTTTCACCAAGAAAGTCGGGGAGGGAAAGCGGCCATACTGCTACGCCAGTCCAACATCCACCAGCAGCTCCTCCCTGACACAAGTAGGCATCTTCCTTCTCATGATGCAAGTCACGATGCCATTAAAAACCCCTTTTCAACAAACACCCAAATCTTCTACTACTCTTAGTCAAGAATAGCTAACCACATTATGGCAGTGCTTCAACTAATTGTAGAAAGGCACAAAGTCAAAGAATGGCGTTCCAAACCAGGCAACAACAAAACATGCTGCAGAAACTGAAAACATTGAAAAACAGGACATGTGCTGCCCTGATCAGCTGCCCCCAGCTGCAGGATGTTGAGTTACACAAGGCAGTCCTTAGATTTCCAGGTGGGTAAGGTGGAGGTCAAGCCTGTGGTAGCGATCACCCCAAGACTGATCTCTGCCAAGAAAGAGAGCACTAACAATGTGATTTGGTCTTTTAGCAACCCCTTAATACAGTCATTTAATAAACTTTTTGGTTTGTAATTCCTAGCAATACAGGCATGAGTTGCCACTCCCCATGGAGCCACAGGGGCAGTTCAGGTCCGCAGGAACAGCCCAGAAGCTGGCACCTGGTCACTGCTCCTGCAGTAATTCTGTGCACAGTGGCTCTGGCCATTCCCATCGCACGCCGAACCAGCATCCCTGCCTTCTCCCCTGTACCCACACCTACCAGTAATGTAAAAAATCAGTTTGGCCAAGTATTACTGTCACTGGGAAAAGAACACTGTCTGATGACAGCAGAGCTCTGCACTGCCAAATGCTTTGGAGACACTTGCTTCAGGTTTGTGCCTTCTAAAAGCGAGACAAAAGAAAGGTGAATAAATCTTTTTAGCTTTATATACCTCACAAATTTTTTCTCAGGGCTTTTGTATTACAAAAATGCCTTGCAGCTTTGTAGTATGTTCCGTGCCAGACATGTGATAAATTTTCACTGGAAAAAAACTCTTTACATGACTGACAATAGTAAAGCCACAAATTACCGTAATTTTATGCCCCCTGCAGCTAGTGGTATAAAACATAGTTTTCAACCTTGTTTTTACTTGCTGAATTTAGACAAATTTATGTTACTGATAACAGTGAGAAAGACACTCAAATGCAGAAATTGTATTCCTGGGCATAAAAACAAATCGGAGCACAATATTTTATATGTATTACAGATGATGAAAAACATGGCTGTCATTAGAACTCTAAAAGATGGAAATCTAAAGGACTTTTTAAAAAATAATTTAACATTATATATGACACATATATATATATGTGTGTGACACTTGATCAAGTTTCTTTCTTCCTCCCTAGAATGCTGAACAGTTAACCAGGTGCGACATGTGATATTGCTGGCACTCTCACTCTGAGCAGTGATGTCTGAAATAGAGGCTGAGTCAACAAAATCAGGAAGGAAAGCAAAAACCCTTGTTTAAGCAAAGTCTACAGAGATATGGCTCCTAATTTTCCAATGAAGATACACTTTCTATCGTATTTCCAATTTTTAGAGTGTAATTTTATTTACAAAGGGCTCTGAGGGCCCTAAAAGTGGACAATTCCTAGAGATGATCAAGATTTACAGTTCAGCTAACCTCCACACACCATCTGATGAAGCTACTAGCTGAACTCATTAGAGGGAAATCCCAGGAACTCTGAAAGTAACAAGGGCAATTGCTTGATTTACTTTTGGTTTAGAAAGGAAGTTTTTCAGAGTATGGTTAGGTAGTGGGCTCAGCAACCTAACACAGTTGCTTCTGTTACAGCCTCATCTCAGGCTGCAACTTCAGTATCATAACACATGAAGAAATTGTAATACCCCAATGCTAAACACTGTTCATACTCAGGCTCATCTTTAGAACCACCCTAAATTACAGTAATAATGCACTTATTCCTACAGCTGCTTTTGAATTTGAGAAGCTTGAGGTTTAAGAGGCTGCTGCTAGAATACACTACCTTTGGGATTTTTGGCATGTGATGCTGCTCCTATTTCTTCAGTTACCCAGCTGTAATTACAGGACTAGCACCACCCTGACTCCCCATGGTGGAAAGGCATGAGAGGACCAGGATTGGCTCAGCAGCTCTGATCAATCCTTTACGACCTCTTTCTTCATTGAGTTTGGTTTAGGAGCCAACTTGCCCTTAGCAGCCCTGGCTACTGCCACTGTTTTCTTCTCCAGTGAACATGAAGGAGAAGTGGCTGAGGAGGAGCCATGAGAAAAGCGAAGATCCATGGTGGTGTGTCATCAACCCCAACTGCAAGTGAGTTGAGGGCTGCTCCTTCCCCTCACAGTGATTCACTCTCAATCCAACCAGGCCTACGGCACCACACTGAAGCTGCTAGCCTTGTTTTCTTATTGCCACCCACACCATCATCCTTCCTACCTAGGCATCTTCCCAGTACTTCCAATCCCTTCAGAGTTCCTCTGCAGCAGTCCCGTGTTTTGACCACCACTCTTCATAGCCCCTTTCCCATTAAAAAAAAATAAAAATCCACCACCCAGAAAAATCAGCATTTCAGATCCTTCTTTAACAACCACAAAGGAAGTTGGCTAGGTCAACTTCATCCTGTTTACAGCTCCCTGCTTTCCCTTCAAACTGAACTATTTTCTATCCACCCTCTTCTCCTCCCTGTAAGATTAATTTCTACTATCTACATCTCTTCCCCTAACTCCACTTTTGAGATTTGCCCTGGCCCACAGACTATGTGAACAGCAGATGCAAACTACTTGCAAACCCAGGAATTAAATTTGAGGCTAGTTTTCAAGAGTAATAATTTTCACTGTGAGACACTGAAGTCTGCTGCTTCCTGAACCTTGAGTTCATTGGCACTTACAGCAGAGCGAAATAAATGCAAGAAACACCGAACTATCAAAAGGTTTGGAGCCATCACTGCAGACAATAGCAATTCTATAGATAACACTGCTTCATCACAGTGTTATAAGGGTAATCACATGAGAAACTATGAAGCATCAGCCAACTGTAATATAGAAGTTTAAGAGTATCAGACAGAAACCTTGCATTAATAGTTTTACCTAAAAGTAGATCAATGTGGAATCCCCGTGTATAGCAGGCACTGCATAAGACAGTTTCTATTATCTCATTTTCTTAATTACAGGAAACAGAGAAAACTCAAATCTCAAACTTCCATATCTGCTCTTATTTCCATACCTAATGGGAAACCCAGAACGTTGCTTCGGTAGCTGAGGATCTGCACATTCATACTCAGAAAGATGCCCTTGGATTGCATTACAGTTTCAGCTGAAGCCACCAACTTAAAAGGATATTGGGTTTCCTCTGATTACTGATTCACAGAAGTACTGGCAAACCACCAGAGACTGAACCCATTCTGGAAAGGAAATTCTCTCTTTGCAGTTGACTTTACACAGAAATTATTATGAGAATAACTTTAAGAAACGCATCTAACTAATCTTCGCTAACAAAGGGTAAATTCTTTGAGAGTCTTAGCTTTTTCCAGACATGCTCACTTTTTTCATCTTTATGATATACTGGTGCAGGAAATTGGACATTTCTTCTAGATGCTGACAGATTTCTCACATTGAACAGCAAAACCTCCTGGTCACATTCATCACTTCAGTCACTTCCTCCTCTGGTATGTTCCTGGAGAGTCCAGAAGCATCACACATTCAAGAAAAGCAATAAATAGCATAGTACTCTGGTGAACACTCTTT
>NW_010204209.1:79449-115405 GCF_000695765.1 Mesitornis unicolor
ATATGTGCACTTGTGATCCTATCTCCACTGTTGTGATCCTCCCTTGTCCTGGAATCCTGCTGACTCAGATGTTCAATCTATAAAAACCTTCTGAGTCGTTACTGCCAAAGGCATGACCCATTCAGCTACTCCATTTTCAACAGTGGGTATGTAAGAAAGTCAGCTACTAACCTACCAAGCTACATTTCTTGCTGTAGAAAAGGGTCTTGGGAGACAATGAGTTGAACGACTGTTTTAGAAGATAAGGACAGAACTACAGCATGTAATTATCACGCTGCAAAATGACTATAGCGATAGTTAACAAGGAAACTTCTCATGTTGAGCTCAAAAACCAAAAAGCACCTTCATCCTGCCCCTATCTCAAGGGGAGTGGGGGAAGAAGCAAGTAGTTGCAGGGTACAGAAGTGAGATTAAATCATCTCGATTCAAGCAGCAAGCTTTTTCCAGTCCTCTCAACCCCAATCATCACACGCTATTATGCAAACACATACACGCTCACACAATTTGCTTTTTACAGTAACATGTCAGGTCATTTCATGTCAGCACACTCTCAGCTTCCCACAGAGGCCTCTGGAAAAGCACACTCCTATCTCACGGACATTGACCTGGTCTGGATCTTGCACACTCCCAGTTATCCACTAGCCGGTGGCAAATAATACTCTGCTTTAAAGGGGTAAGTGTTATAGTCAGTATGACAGAGTATGTTTGGTATCCGGACTAAGAAATCACCATGACAAGTTCGCAAGATTGCCATTCTGCATTTTGTCATCCTAAACGTTTCTTTCTTTGATTACGGAGAAATAAAAAATGAAACTGCCTACTTATTTGTTGAAGAAACTCTAACCTTCTAAACTGCAGTTTTCTTCATGCTTGAAATGGCCGAGTCTCAGCACACCAACATACAAGAAATATTATAATTTCAAGCATATTCTAGAAGAGTTGGCACAAATGCCGATTCTGCAAAACCTTCCCAGTATAACCTTGTATCAGACTGAGATGATTGTGTCCCAGAGTGGCACAAATCCCTCACTGGCCTACATTTTAAAGACAGGAGAGACTGTACTCCTCTGTGCAATCATTCCTTAATTGTACACAAAACATTTACTGGAACAGAAAATCAGAAATACTCTCACACAATGGCAGCCTTTCCCTATCCTTTGAACAATGTCTGCTTTCCCACAAGGGTCTATGGGCCAGGGCTATTGCACCTTGATCCCAAGTGGTCAGCGTGCACCTTTGCCCATTACCCTGTCACTGCTGCCACCAAACCCTGGTATTTTGGTCTCATCTTCCTGCAGTGCCTCACTGACATTTAATCGGCTCAGCAGCTGGCTCATTCAGCCCATAGCTTTTCATGAAGTCACTCAAATTGCAATTTCAGGGCTGCAAACTATTTATTTTCTTCAGTTACAGGCTATCAAATTTACTTTCCATTTCCACAACTGCAAATATAAAATCATAGGGCATTAATCTGTTATGAGTTTAAGTCAAGCAAGTTAGAAAAAAAAAGTGTAGATGCTAAGCAGCACTAATGCACGGTCAGACACCATGCATGGGCACTAGTAACAGGCCACGCACCTGGCTGTGGCCTTGTGTGTTGCTTTTCTGCCTCAGAGGGCAGCAGCCAGCAAACACAACTTGCCAGTTATCACCATAATATGGGTGATGGGTGCAGCACCTGACTATCAATTGCATCTGGTCAACGACCACATGAGATTCAACCTCTTTATGAAAAAGGTAGCTCAGATCTACCAATCTGCTGTTAACTTCCTCTGTGACGACCCTGTTTGCTTCAAGTAATACTCTTCCTTATCCTATGTGCTAGCTTAGCTCAAAAAGCATTCAGGCCCATCGCTTCCAGTTATGCTCAGATATGACTCCACTTACTGGAACACAGCTACCGCTGTGAAACCATGAGATTCACAAGATGACCTATAAAAACAAGAACTGTGGCACTAAAGCAAGGGTTGCCAACTAGTTGACAGTGTCTTCAATTATGCTGCTATTATACTGAAACACATGTAATGCAGCTGTAGCTTTAGCTACATGTTTAGAAACACCTCCATTTGTGAAATGAAATAAACTGAGTACTGCCTAGGCTTGCTTTGAGACAGGACACACAACCACTCGGCGATGAATGAAATTTCAAATATTAATGCCTTATCGTGACAACCCAGGAACAAAGGGTGCCAGACAGAGCCGTGCAGGCCGCAGCATGATGTCGAGTCTACATCTGTGAAGTAATGAAGGTCATCATAAAACCACACCATCAATTCAGCAGACACAGCTAGGACTCATACCTTGCCCTGCTCTAGAACCAGGGTGACCTAGAACCTGATCTAGAACCAAAGCTACTTAGAACCTGCTCTAGAACCCAGATCAGGTTCTAGAATTTACCACTCTCCTCAGCCCCTAATTAGTTATGCCTCATTTTTTGAGTACAGCAAGTGTAATTTTTAAATATACTAGGTAGTTAATGAATTGGAAATTTTACTTTAAAAAAATTAGGCTCCAATTTCTTCCTAACTTTCACACATTCAGATTACCGTACAAATCCTTCAAAGTTTCACCAAAACCTGCTGTGCACACATGAATACCACAGTGCTGCCTATGTGGGAAAACCTTAGGAATACAAGGTTAACGAATGGAAAATGTGAAGATCAAGCAACAAAGTTATTAAACATACAGAAAAAAGATTCCATTTCATTAAAACCTGTTTTAAGTACTGCATAGGCACCACATTCCATTTGTTATACCAAGGTGTGCACATCTGTTTCCATCATTATTCACAGAGATAATGGATGTATTTTCTATGTATCATTTCAAATTTGTAACTTATAAGTGTCTTATTTTCATGACCCCAAAACTCTGGACTGTAAAACTTTACATTATACTCCCACATTATACAAATAAAGCATGCCCACCAGTCTCTCAGCAAGTAAACAACAGCTACCTCTGCAAATAATGGGCACTTCTTTGTTTAAAAGGCATGTTTTCATGGCTATGTAGTTCTTGTACCCACAAAATTACCTGGACTAACAGTTACAAGAATCAATTAAAGATGCTATAATACTACAACACACAAGCTAGTGTAAAAGGTAGAAATATTTTGCCTTTACCTATAATACGAAATGCCCTAATGAGATACTTAACACAAAAGAAGTACATTTAGGAGAAATCTAAAAAGATGTATTTATTTTCTGTGTAGATACATATGAATCCTGAAGATGATGTCCTTTACTCTTCCACTTTCACCCCAAAGTACACTGACCAGGCAAGCAACAATAACAACAATGGATAAGACAGTTGGCTTAAGTTATAGTTACATACCCCTCTAGCAACTTGATATACATATATTTGGGGAATCAACAGGAGTCAAAATACAGTTCAGGTCATAGCAGTTTATACATCAAAATGGAAATAGCCTAGAAAGCTGCATCTTGATACTGCATTAGCAATTTTAACAGCATTTCTATTACTGAATGTTTCTATCAATTACAGCTATGGAAAGTGTTGTTTAAACACAGTATTTATATTAAAAATTGCACAGAACAACATGCTTTTTTAAACTTTTATTGAATGTAGTATTTAAACAATTTCATAAACAACTAAAGCATAAAAGACTATCTGTTCATGCTGCTTCCAATCTTGCTTTTCTCCCTTTTTCCACATAGAACTTGAATGTCTCCTATAAACAAAATGGAATAAACAAGTTCAACATCGTTTCAAATGAAAAGTTACTAATTCTAAACAAAATCTTATGTCCTGACAAAAGCAAAATCTATTATTCTCTGTCATGCAAAACTAGATCTGTATTGAAGTCTGTATAAATAAGAGAAACACCACAGAGAAGATAAAAGGAAAAGGAAAACCTTGCCAAAAATGCATAATGAAGCTTCTACTGCAAAATGCAATAAACCAATCCATTTCATTTAAAAAATGAAAATAATTTTTAACTGCAATCTACAATTGTGTCAAAAAATTATGAGACGCTTTTAAAGACCAAGAAGAAAAATTGAACTGGGAAGTCAGAAAATGAGTAATTTCAGTGACTTTGAAAAAACACTCATGTTTTCAACTAGCTGCATGTAAGAAACAGACATACTAGGTTTTAGATTTACACAGTCCAAATAAAAATTCAGATTATAAATTATGTCAAGGCTGCAGAAAAACCTACACAGCTGCTAAAAGGCTAAACCAAACATTTTATCCCCAAATTCTTTCCAATTTGCAAAGTAAGAAAAGCAAATCTCATTTATCATGAAACAATATGGAGAAACAACTTATAATTAGGTCTTTACAGAACTATAGAAAAACACTTATTTTAGAATACAAAAAGTGGCTATAAAATGGCAAGTAAAAGCTTGCTTAGAGAAGGAAAACATAGTAAGTCTTTAAGTCTGCTTCACTAAAATGGTACTAGTAGACTATTAGTCAATGGAATAATGTGAAAAGTATTAACAGTCTCGACAGATGTAGTGTCATGCCACTTGTCACCCTCAAATAAGATATACTTGCACAGTTGCATATATCTGTTGGCAAGGCAGCTAGAAGCAAAGCTGCAATAGAAAAAGAATTCCTACAGTTCTAAAATCCCACCCTACTCAAGCAGTAGCTTGTACTAGATACAAAACAGGTAAATACTGAAAACTAAAACTCATTAATTGTTAATGAAATACACAAACTATAAGCCTTTTAAAGTTTAATTGCTTAGATAAATGCCCCAAGGACATTTGATAAAGGTACACCTGTAGATAAGTCCCTGATAAGGATCAGGTAGTTTAAATATCATAGACCCCAAGAGGTTTTACTTCCTCAAGTCAAATCCAATGCAAGATTACTGCATCTCCTACAATACTCAGTACTTTATACATTGCCTCCTTTGAAGAGTCTCTGCAGAGATCTAATCCCTATGTAATTATTCATGCAATTTGTTTTATTAACATTGAACATAACACAATTCTGCAGATCTATTTCTTCCTTAGGAAATACTCACAGGGGGTTCAGTGAAAGGGACGGGCTCTCCTGCTTTCTTCAGAAAAACTGCTAAAGATTTCAGAGATAGTTCATTCAGCGGTATATTCTTCGCTTTTGTTTTCTCATACACAGCCTTTACAGAAGCAACATCCCCATCCAATTCTGAGGGAAAAAAAAAATCCAAAAACCCCACCAGTGGTTAAGTATTCCTCTTTTCACCTGTTTCCATGATGTGATGCATTCCTACTACTTGCCAAAACATATTCTAAATATATTAATATCCAATATTCCAAATATTCTGGATATTCTTCATATCCTACTGATAATTCAGATAATAGAACAGAACATACAGCCATTCTCACTTTCCCTTTTATTTGAGGCTGGATGATCAATTCCTTCAAGAATGTGTTGGAACCACTAAGGATAGGAGCTGCAGTGAGTACGCACCACTCCAGGATGTGAGACACAGAGCCATACGCCTATTTCTGAAGCAAATGATTTAAAAAAATCAAAACAAAAGCTAGAATAAAAGCCACTCAAGTTCAGCATATGAGAACTGTATAAGATAATTTAATTCCCTTAAGTAAGGGCAGAATATCGTTACTGTTACAGGTGCAGGTTACATCAAATCTATAATGCAAAGGAATAGAAAAAACAAAGGGGTCAGGTGTTCATTTTAGAACACAAAGAAAAATGCACTCCATCCTATTGAGCAAGAGAAAGTGTTTGCTGACCCATCAATGCTGTTACAAACCTTAACCGTACCAGTAACATTTTGTTGGATATTCCATAAAAGGCACAATCCCCTGCAATGGGTTCTAATTAATTCAGTCGTCATTTATTGAAAGCACTCTTCACTTCCAGCTGTAAAAGAGTGGAGTGTATTTCTCCTTTCTCTGAAGCGGGAGAGGGAAGAAACTCCTTCTACATTGACTCATGCTTAACCACAGACTTTTCTGCTCCTCAGACATATGCTTGAGAAGCACCAGGATGAAACTAAAGTGACTCCTGGCAATTTCACTGTTGTCCTCAGGGTCCTAGAAGTAGTACAAAAGTTCCTAGCACCCTGTGAACAAGAAAGCCATCACGACCAGCTAAATTACTTTAGTTGCTTCGGAAAACGCAACCACCCCACCTGGGGTACAGTAGCTGTCTCAGGTTCTTACTTGTTCACTTTTGGAAGCATCATCTCCACAGCCATAAGGGCTACAAAAACAATGGTTCTTAGAGGAAAAAAAAATTTAATTATGCAGAAATTGATAGCTTGTGTCTCTTTCTCATGAGAAAAAGCTTCCCACTCACATCTGGCAAGTGGCTGAAATCCTTTTTTAATGTGGGAGGCTTCTGCAGAAACTGCATGAAGTGATAGTTTAATGAAAGCCTAATAGAAACCATTAACTTCCTACTTTTTAAAAATAGATGTATTTACTGTATGGAAAATAAAACAAAAAAAAGAGCTAATACTTAAGTTTGCATTTAATGGACCAAGCAAATGTGATTTTCCATATCGCTTTTTTCTAGAAGGTATACAACAAAGGATTATGCATCTCACCAGATGAAAGAAATCTAGTCCTGGCAGTGGATTCTATCTCAGGACAAGGAAAGGAGAAAATGAGCCTTTATTTCTTCAGTCATGGATGTCTGATACACGATCAGACTTCTTTTAGCTGTGATCTGTATCTTCACTAAACAAAAACAATTACCTTTTTATTTGTCCATTTATTCTGATAACTAGCAACAGTAACCAACTGTAATAATAGCACTCTGTTATCTTTCATTCCCCTTTCTAACTAATTAAAAATAACTGTGGGCCTCACAGGAGAATCATTTGTTCGCTAGAAAGTGATGATACTACGAAGTTGGACTTGGACCAAAATAAGAAATCATGTTTTAAAGCTTACGAACTGTAAAATCAGAAAAACAAGAATAGTATCTTTTAAATATGATGTCTTATTTCTAGCCCTCTTGGCTAGAACACAAACTAAGCTCAGCCTTCTAAATTTCAGTTGTGCTAAAAATTTTGCTGGTGATAGCCAAATTAAACTAACATACTCACCCCTACAACAAAAATGGAATGGATGAGGGGAAGAGGCAGGTAAATTGCTGTTCATGTGTACAACTCTGTACATATTATACAAAGTGGGCTCAGAATATAGTAAATGCTTCTGAATATCTTAAGAGTAGGACACCACCTTACTGCCTTAAAACAGTGATAGAAAATGCAAAGACATTCTAGTATGACTCATCCATCCCAGCCTTAGCAAATTGGGTCAAGTAACTGATGTGTACTCTTCTACCTGATACAAGAGTGGAATTGATGTCTCATACAGGTGATATGCTTGTGCAGAATAACCTGGGAAAGGCTTTTCAAACTCTTCATGCTGGTACTGAATATCTCCTCTAGAACTTGCTATGAGCCAGCTACATCTCTGTCTGAAGAAACTACAGCAACCAACTTCATATACAGCATGGCTTCACATGTTGAATACACTCTAACCACTGTTTTAGTTATAAGAGAGCAAGTGAGTGATTCTTTGCAATCTCTTTATGAAATTGTTGTACTACAACACAGTTGGAAAGGATACTGAAAAAAGGAGTTATTTAACTTACGGAATTTTTACAGAGGTAAAAGCAGTAAAGAACTAATGATAGTGTAAAGCAGCAAAGTACAGTGCTGGTGACAAAAGAGCTTTGTTTGTTTTATGAAAATATGTTAGAAAAATTACCCTGCTGCGAATGAAACTATGGGACTGAAAGATTTTGGTAGTGATTGCTGTTTCAAATATTACTAAGCAAGTCAATTTTGATGCTACATCATGAGAACTTCTACAAGTTGATTCAAATAGAGCAAAGTTTGTATTCCTTTGACACCATACCTTGGATTTGAAGTGTTTTACTTAATTATTCCTATTTATCTCCTCTGTGATATACTGGAGCACAAGAGCTTCCATCATTATTATCTTTTTGCTTGTAATACACATGTGAAGAGTATTTGCTTCTTGTAATAAAACTGGAGGACCATATCAGAGTACACAAGGCAAAGGACACTACACTAGAGAGACACAAGCTTCCAACTGAGTGTTAACGTAGGGGCTCTGTGTCCTGTTTTTTCAAGAGTGAGTGTTGCAAATAAACATTTAAATAAGCAACTTGATTTTTTTAGAGCTGTTCCTCTCCTGAGTTCAACTATAAAAAGAGAACTGAGCAGCACTTCAAATCAAATATTTAGGTAAATCCAAATAAAGGCATCAGGAAAATTAACTTTGGCTAAATTAAAACAGGTATAAAAAATCTACACTAATGACAGGAAGGCCCTTGCAGATTACTGATAGAACTAATCACTTACGATTTTGAAACACACACAAAATATACACAATATACTTATTACATGTTGTTTCAGGGGAAAAAAGCTAGATTAATTTTAAAAGCCATTAATTTCTACAGTACTTAGCTCCATGGGTTAGCATGGATCTCTTTTTTATCTCATGAAGCCTCTACTTAGCCTCTACTGTAGCACTATCCTTTAATCTAATGCAGCTCCTTTTGTAAAGGATTCAAGGTGTGGGTCAGTTGGTCGCTTTTCCAATCTAATAGCTAGGATATATAAAGACCAAACAGATGTAAACAACAAAAATTTCAGACAAACCTTCAACTCTTTGTGGCTCAAACTACAGCAACTTACACAGTGTAGATCCTACTCGTCTTTCTAAGGGTTTCCATGACCTTTCTGAATGTCTCAAAAGTTCTTACTAAGAAACTACTCCAAGAGGAGTACATTACCATAACATCTCATGAGGTAACGGTATGCAACTTCCATATCCAGCTGCTCAGGATTCAGTTCTAGAAGTGTTTCAATCTTCTTTGCCTACGAAATTTGATGCACAGACAGAAAGAGCCTTGATTTCAGATCTTAAAGAACAAAACAAAATTCCCAAACTTAAAAGGTCTGAAATAATTACTCTTACGTGATATGAACTGAAACGGTAACAAGGAATGGACTGTGCAACCAAAAGTAGTCATAACAACTTTCTTCCCAAAATTTAATATCCAGATAAGACATAGTCAAAGAAATTAAGGCACAAAGCAAAACAAAATATAAGACTAAAACTCATTATCAAGAAGCCTAAATATTAGTTTCCCTATGTATTCATTTTTTAAGGAAGAAATCTATGCATTAATTAGAGTATGTCAGGATTCTAACCAATTTTTTAAAAATGCAAACCACTCGGCAGCTTTCACCAATCTAGAGGTCAATATTAGCTATGATCAGTGCTTAAAAGTCAGGTGACTAACAAACGTGCTTAAATTTGGAACCTCCCTCCCTTAACCTCTGATTCTAGTTTCAAAAACTCTCAGGTCTTGAATTAAGGAAACTTTATAGAAATTATTAACATCTTTATCACATACTACTAACTGCTATGCACTATTAACATTTCAGCTTGAAAAGAGAGAAAATGTCAAATTTTTAAAAATTCATCTACAGACACCAAGAGATGGTGTTTATCATCGTCACTTCAACAGAACTTCTAATGCACAAGTATTTAACAGCAATTTTCCCAAAACATAAATGTGCATTTTCCCTCATTTGAAAGGTAGTTATTTTAGTTTGTATATTAACTGTCTCCTGATACTGCTCCTTTGTGAAAGAGAAATCAATGCGCTTTTGCATGCATGTGTGTTTTTTGGTTTGGTGGTGTTATTGTTGTTGTCGTTCAGTGCTGTGTTTTCGGGGGGTCTGGTTTGGGGTTGTGGTTTTTTTTTTTGGGGGGGGTGTTTGGTTCATTTTTGGGGGGAGGTTTATGGTTGGTTGATTGGTTTGGGGTTTGTTTTTTATTATTTTGAAGGGGGCATATGAGGAGGGAGGGACAGAAGCAGGCATATAAGTGAGGACATTTTGAATTACGGGGAACGAGCATAAAGCCAGGATTCTAACCAGATGCTCAAACTAGATACATGCCCAAACCACCATAACAAGTAATATGAAATGTGTCTTTTACTATAAACAAAGAGATATTTTATCATTAGAAAGAGGATGATGTTTTAACTCGCATTTGTATTCATTCAATGTAGCCAGCAAAATAAGTACTCCCAGGTTGCAATACTGGATAGTGCAGTAAAACACTCAAAGCACAATGTTTGTAGGATATAAAGCATACCAACAAAAATTATTGAAACAATAGAAAAATATTAACTACAACTCTCCTTTCCACCATGCTGCATAAACTGTTCCTTTAAATGTAACCAGCTCTGCAAATCAACCTTCCCCCTTGCCAAAAAACCTGATAAACCTGTCAATTGTGGAGTTCAAAATCTAAAACACTTCAACAAAGGTTTATTAAATAGTATTTTGCTACACATACAATGATATACATAAAAAAATATAATACCTGTCCAGGTTTAGATGCTGTTCTAGCTATAAAAGTTGTTAAAGTTCCCTTCTCAATTAATGCACCACACTTCTGAGAAAAAGAAAAAAATGTAGTAGTCATGAGCAGATTAGTGATAAACAAAATGACTAAGGTGAAAAATTCAAATTATAGATGTTTAAAATAATATATTAACACATCACCTATTTACAAGGTAAATAATTGACCATTAGTTTGAAAAAATCAGAAACCAACCACCACTGAACATAGGAAACAAGTTCATTTCATGCACCGTTTTGGTAAACATTTTTCTTAAAATGCTAGGTATAAAGTTTGTTTAAAACAAAAGGGGAAAGAATTAAACTAATACTTCAACACCACAAAAACGAGGTTTAGGACTGCAAAAGAATGAAAAAAAGAAACACTATTCCTCTCCAATTATACTGCCAAGCATTCACAAGTGAGCTAGGGATCATAAGGTTAATTATACATTTAATAAGGTGTCAGGGAGATAACTGCTCGTTTCTTTATAAAAATTAAAATGTACAAAGCAAGTTCTCTTTAAAGTATAATTACCTACACTTATGCATACAAAGGACTGATTTCAATCTCTCTATTTTATAAAAGGCTTTCACTGCAATAGACAGTGAGAGAGAGAGAAGTTGAACTTAAAAAAAAGTTTGAGACAGATCAGATAAATCAAAAATCTACTTTACTTAACAAACAAGGACAAAACAAAATACACAGACAGTATTTTAATGTATGTTCCTCAAAGGTGTCAGTCCTAAAATTCTTACAATGCAGTGCTTTTCACCAGCTGTAAGATATTTTATGAGTACAAAAACGCACAGGAAGAAGAGAATATTGTGCATATAAAACACAGATACCATGAATCTATTACATTCAGGTGGTATTTTAAACATGCACATGCAAGAAATTTTGGTTTATGCCATTACGAATGTAATATGTGTATAATATAGTTTGACAGGCTCTTAAAGGTACAGGTGAAAAGTTGTGAAGCCTCATTCCATCTGGAAAACTGAGACAAAAATGTACCCATAGTGTTCTGCCAAAAAACTCCTTTATGGTGATAAACAAAGGCAAAATATTCATGGGAGAAACTTGCAACACTTTATTTAGTGATTCTAGCTATTCTCATCTACTGTCAGCATAAGGAAAAAGGATGCTCTGAAAGGAAAGAGACAGTCTAGTTGGAGAGATGTTTTCCATAGCCCCCTTTCGTGCTGAATTATCAAACCACTTCTGACTTCCGTCAGTAAAAGCATCCTCCCTCCAGCCAGTAGAAAAGACACTGTTGCTGTTTCTGGCACTTTTAAACAGACTCTTAGATGCATTTTTGAAAGCAAGGATTCTCCATGTGTCTATTAAAAGCAAAATAATTCATTTAGATTGTGGTTTACTTCTCAAGAATATAACAAGCAATGGACAGTGATTATTACTATCTTCTAGTTACCTATTAGTAGAATACTTGATCCACAATAGTGGTCAAGAATGTTTAACACAACTGAAAGCTTTGCCTGCACTATATAAAAAACCAAATTCTCTCATATACAGAGATGTTTCAACTCAAGTTTATCTGTGAATGTTCACTTAACAGGAAATATTTTAAAATTCTCCCCCAAGACGTAGTATATACTATGTTATTTCAAGTATGCTATAGAGCCATGAATTTAATTCCAACAGTTGGATGCTGTTGTAATAAGAAGTTTTAGGAATATATGAATGGATATTATTCCAGGTATTTAAAACTTTAAGAACATGCAGAATTTCCTTAAAAATGCAAAACACCCTATCTTCACAAAAACAAGAAATCATAATGGATTTTCATTCACACATTCAATTTCATTCATTTCAAAGAGCAAGCAAAAAATCAGGAAGAGTAAACTAACTTGAGATTTTTTTTGCATTTTGATGTTTCATGCTATATAGCAAGAGGGTTTTATACCAAAATTGTAGTCTCCTTTAAATTTAATACTCAGATGACCAGTTAGGCAAAACAATAGAAGTAATATTCCAGACCAGAGAATATACAAATAATACACCTCACACTGCAGCAGAAGTAACTGAACACATTTCTTGGTATGTATTCTTCTCAAAAAATGGTCCTGAAATATCATAAAACATCTGATGGATGAAGCAGAGCTTTTTCTTTCATGGTTTAAAATACCTAGGAACTAGTAAACGAGTAGTATGTACTTAACAGGAGATGGTAAGAGGCCTCAGCCTGAGGCAGGAGCCAAGGCATGTAGAACAATCTACTGAATCGGCATGACGACTGGACTGTCACCTGCCGAGATGGAGCCTCCCTGATGGAGCCTGTTTGTGCAGGTTGCCAGTGGCAGCTCTCGTCACCCCCAGTTCACCCCACCTCTGGCTCGGCTTTGTCCTTAGCTCTGTACAAACTGCATCAATGCAGCTGTCTCATTCCCTGAAGATTGCCTACTCAGTGAGACTGTGGCCCAAAGAGCAGCGCTTGTCTTTGAGTGCATCTGTGACACTCAAGTGAATAGAAAGCAAATTCAGCTCTTAATAAAACCTGAATATGGCATATACACTATTATAGCAACCAAGTGAAATAAAGTCCATGAAAAGCAAATATTACCTGCTTCTGGTTTGCATGCTGTACAGCTGTAAGATACTATTATATTTACAGCACTTAAGAGATAATATAAGAAGTTGCAAGGGAATGGTTTGCAAGAAGTAACTGCTGCCTAACAGAAAACTTATAAAAGCATATTTGCTTTGGATGGAATACCAAGCAATATACCAGTCCTCCTTTATTCCCTTCAGATTGTTACAAGACAAAAAAAAAACAAAACAAAACACCTTTCGACTCTGGCACCTACTACTACTAAAGTACTAGCTCATGGGTTTGGAATAGTCTAAACTGTGTTACTGCTACTCACACTAATTCAAAAGCACACTAGTACTAGCCTATGCTACACACCACCTCTTTTTGACAATTTTGCAGTTAACCTTTGAAGAGCTCTAAGTATTTCTGTACCTCTCTTGTTATGTCATTACCTGTATCAGCGATCTGGCATCATCCACTCTGTCTGCACTGACATATTGAAGGAAAAGATCTGTGACAGGTCTGCAAATTCCAAACTGACTGGCCAGTCGCTCTGCCATCACACCAACTGCAAAATGATAGGTACACAGGGAAAAATCTTTGATTGAAAAGCCACTTTTGTAAACTTCACTGGCATGATTTATGCTGACTGAGCAGGTTTTACATGTAATAGCTCTTTCATAACACCTCTGTCTAGTCAGAATATTTAAATATTATGGCAATTAACTTACATTTTTGCAAAGCTCGTTCTAATCCTTCCTCAGACACCTTTCTTAACAAATAAGAAATACTTCTGACAGGTTGATCAGGATTCTGTGCACCAGAGATAAGCAGAGGCTCAAGGTATTCCACAGCAGCATCAAGGTCATTGCTAGGAAAAGAGATTGAATTGGCTCAGTTTCTGAAATCAAGATGTCTAAACCTAAAAAAGCAATTATAGTAAAGTTTTTGTTTTCTACATTAAGGTTATATTTTTCCCAGGAATGCGAGAGTACCTATGACTTAATTCAGATACCGTAAAAATGAAAACATTTATGACTGAATGAATAAATCAACCCATAAGTAAAATTTTTAAGGATCTTTGACCTGTACAAAACCTAAGTGATTTTGACACACATTTTTCCTCATTAAGGAAGAAGAGTTCAGCTAGCTGCTTCAGGAAAATGTGCTCTGCAAATCTAGAAGGCAAAATCAAAACATTAAACGGAAGGTATCTGAATAATTAATGCAACTCAAGTATTTCTTTTAATGTTATTCAATTAATTATTTACCCAATTTTTCCCATGCCTGCCTTTTTGGATGCGAAAGACAATGTTAAATGTCGTTTAGTCAGTACCATTGTCCAAACACTTTTAATCTTGTGGTCTAAGAATAGCAAATGCTAATAATATAATGCAGGAAGTGTTCACCAAAGTGTAAAGTCTACTTCTAGCATTCTAAAAAGTTCAAATGACAACATCACTTATAAGTCCATTCTAAAAATTAATTTAATTGAAAAAGAAATCGGAGCACGATGAATGCTTTTTGGCAAAGCAGAAATGCAACATACTTCAAAGCTAAGAAAAATGCTTTGGAAAATGTATCAGAAACATGAATCTACCAATAAATGAACATGTATTAAGAATGTAAGCGTCTGGTTTTCATGGTTCTCAAGATACAGCTAGGAAGGTATTTAATAATATATAAGGTGCATATTATTTATGCTGCTAAGTCTTTCCATACATCCAAGATAGTTTCAGTATGGCAAATGAAAAGTTGATGCTACGTAAATAACCTGTGACTGCATACAACTATTTATTTATTTATTCTTGTTACCAATCTACATCTTAAGAACATGGCACGACCTGTAACACTTTTATGACGTGGAAATACAGGAAAATATGCAGCTTATGAAACAAATCATGAAGCATCTTTCCTATTCAGAGTGTTTAATTTAGGGAAAAGTCAATGCACTAGAACTGCTTGCCATGGACCACTCAAATTAAATATTCCCCAGATAGTCCTTTATAAACAGATTGTTTTACATGGCTGAAAATATAGTGAGCTCACTACTGGAACTGGCCTGCATGGTTCTCCTTCAATTCAAGTCCTCTTGCTGTTCCAAACACTTCAGTGACTACTCTCTCTGTTCTGGCATGCCTGAGGCGATCAGGTATCTGCTATGTACTACACAGTTCTACAGCTTTTCTGCCAAGTTAGACACAGGAGCTCTACCTGATTAAACCAGTTTGAAATAAAAAAACAGAATATGTAGGATTCCCAAAGACTGGTTTCTGCAAAGAGTATTTGAGAAGTCTGTAATATGCCCTTTCTCATAGAAGTGCTTCCCCCATGAAGTTTTCTACAAAATATAAACTAGCATAGTACCAACAAAACAAAAATGGTAGGCAAAATATAATACTGAATTAAACAGCTGAATCAAAGGATACTCAAAGTGTGACGATAATTATAATGATCAAAACTGTGGCCTAAAACAGCACAGCAGCCAGTGTTTTTTACAATTCTGTCCAAAAAAAAAAAAGAAATCCACTCCACAGATTTATGTCTGGTTTTCACATTTTGAGGGCAAACATAATAATTTGTAATTCCAACTACTGGAACAACTAGTAGATCTTTGTTTCTGAACACATATTATATGCATAATCTGTGGGTGCTAAGTTCTAATATTATTTACATTTATATTGACAGTAATTCAATTTTATATTCGGATTTCACAGAGCTTTTGGTCTAACACCAAGGAGAACACTTTACATGAGGCACAATACATTAGAAGAAAGGTATCAAAGCTAAATTACACCACCAGAGAAGATCTTGTGCTCTCCCAAATCCTTCATAGCTATCAACCCCAAATGTGTTTGAGAAATGGTACAAGAACAGAACTGAACAGCACATCACCCAAATTCAACAGAATTTTAACATTTAAGAGACTGTAAGAATGGAAACAGAATGGAATGGATAATGCAAGTGAGTTCCCATCAGTCTGCATAAAAGAATTACATGTATCAGTCCCAGAAATACTTACTTCTTAGTATGAGCGAATGCAATAGCATTAGCAATTAGTGAGGCAGATACACCAATTGATTTTCTGATGTCTTCCACCATGCTTTTAAGTGCTTCCAGGTTCTTTATATCTCCTTTTTCTGCCAGAGCTTGAGTGAGTGCAGTAACTGCTGGTCTAGAGGGCAACAAGCCATTGTCAAGCACTCCTTTTAAAACAGCCATGGCATCTAATGATGGTAAAGAAATAAGAGAAAAGGAAAATGGATTTTAATTCAGAAGGTAACCATGCTGCTGGTATTATTAAACCTACCCTTTTAAAAACTTGTACAGAAAACAATTCTCTTGCTGAACTTAAGCCCCAAAATTGCTATAGTGAATTATAACTTGAATATATACACACAAAAATAAAAACTTTCAACAGTAATGTAGGTTAAAATGTGTTAATATTTCTCAATAGAAAGTATTAAGATACTTGTATCATTTAATTAATTTTATAGTATCCAGCTCAAAAAAAGCAGCTGTGTCATAAATGTCCTCCCTTTTGCCATTAAAGTTAGGACCTTTCCAGCTTGTTTTCTCTCCAAACTATAAGCAATTTTCATTACTAAAACCAATAAAAGTTGCATACTTCATAAGAATAAATACAGTTTAAAAATGAAATTGATTATTGAAACTGCTAAAGTCTAACACTCAGATTTGTGTTTTTAAGTGTGCACCAAAACTTTGTTTACCAAGATTTAATTGGTAAATAAAAGCACAGAACAAGTCTCCATATGAGAACTAAAACTTAACACTGGACATTTACCTCAAGAACTCCTAGAGCTACAGCAGCTACCTACATTAAAACCACCCCAAATCAATCTCCTATCTGTCTGTCACAAACTCCCCAAACTCAACACAGATGCAGTCACCCTCATTTCTCTAACCAGAATCCTTGTCACTTTACGTTATACATGAGCAAGCACACACAGAAAGACATGCCCTTCTGGTACAAAGCTCTTACTCCCTACCAGCACAGTCAGGATTAATCACAGATAATAATTATAATACCAAGGGATAACACTTATAACATAATATACACCCACTTGGAACTCCACAGCATTAACATCTCAATTCAATACGCAGGTACTGCAGAAACCAAATATTACTTTTACAAGAGAGAAAGAAAAAACATCCTGAATACCTAACCTTCCTTCACAGGAAATTTTATTTCTGCACCCTCTGTCCCTTCCTTTCCCCCTGCCCTCCTTTCTTATTAGGGAAAAAAGAGAGCCATACATGAGGGACAAGATTCCCAACATTTAAAAAGCAAACTTAAAACATGCTAAGTTCAAATTCTCTCCTGACCTCCTCTGCTCATATTTTTATGTTCTTATGCAAAAGCACTTATTACTATTAATCTGAACACATAATTTAATCCCTTGATTTTTTAATACTTAAAAGTAGGAAACTATGTGCTTGTGAAAACCGACTATTTATCTTTTAAAAAGCTTTCCTATAAACTCTACAAATTCCATAATGTGAAACTCAAGTTCTGACCCTTAAAGTAACCTGGGTTTCACCAACTTCTTGCTAGATTACATTAGAGCTCTTGCAAGAATACTTAGGGACCTACCTAAAAACTCCTACCTATACCATATTACATAGCAAAGAATGATAGTGAACGATATGAGGAAGTGACAAAGCAAGCAAGTTTTACACAAGTGAAAGCCATCACAGGGTGTAGGTCGAATGGAGTTCATGACCAAAAGATTACAAAACGACTGTGCCCAAAAAAATTTGGGGTAATCTGTGAGCCTCCGAAAATGACAAGTATGGTTGAAATATTTAGCAGCTAACATTTTCATGGCTTCAATTACAAAAAGAGAAGCAGCATCTTTCAAATTAAAATAGGAAAAAGGATTAAGTCTGACTATTCCATTAAATTACCAAAGTAAAGCTTGTTCAATACACAAGACAAAGGAAAATATAATTTTGCAATTCCACAGATGTCTTGAGAAACTTTGTAATGTGCAAAAGAACCATTTTTAGAGTACAACAAGGTAAAGGGTAGACGTGGCAGAGAATTTAGTGTGCTAGCTAAAAGGAAATCATGTAGTTAGCGCAAGAGATTGGCAGGATACAAAAGCATCAGTGATGGTTTGCAGAAGCGAAGATTTTTGGTGTGTAGTATTTAGGAATAACTGGCAAAACTTCATGGCACACTGGACAGGAAGCAGCAGAAAATTTATTAGAATAAAATCAGACAGAAAAGTCCAGTGGAGGCCTTGAAAACTGCAAAAAAAGTAAGAATTTCCAAGAGCAAGAGAAACAATGTAATTCACCACAAATCATTCAGTCGATGACATCTGGCAGTGACATCAGAATGGAGACTGAATAGGGAAGGATTTTGAAAGAAAAGTTTATCAGATGTAGGAAAGAGTACAAGTAATTACTCATAGTAATTTTAATGTAGCTGATGTTACACGGGTTCAGACTACTACTGCTACACACTGTGGAACCAAATAAACTTAACTGATGGCAGAACCAAAAATGGATTTTCTGGTATGGAAGTAAAACCCAGTTCAGCGTAATACATTGTCTTTGTACGTAGCTGCTTTAATGCTTAAAGCTATTGATGAAAATAGGTATCAACACTGCACCTATGCTTGCCCAGGGACAAAAGGTTCAGCACTGCATGTAAAACCATGTGCTTGCATAGTTTTCCTCTGTCACAAGAGTTCTATGGAACAACTAAATAAGTAAAATCTAATGCTGTGAAGCTGAACTCTAGGCTGGAAAACAACAGTGCTGGGAACTAAAGTAACACAACTACAAACTTAATCCACCATCTTGTTGGGGACCCTTACATACTCTTCAGACACCATTTTCTTTTCTATCACCACCGTTGCATTAAAAAGAAAACCAAACTGAGTATTTTGTTACTGCTGGTATTGAGAACTATTAAAAAGTATCTGATTAAGTTTTTAAATCAATATTATAATCATTTTGTGCACAATCATGCGCATTTAACAGTCAATTTAACTCATCTGGTATCTCGCACAACCAACACAATATGCAAGAAACAACTGCTGGGAATTGTTTCAGATGCTCTAAAGTATGTTAATTTCCAAAGCAAAATGACTTGTGCTGTGAATTTTAACGCACTTGAAAGCCTGTACTTTCTCTCGTTCTGGAGCACAAATTTTGCATGTCTGAAGAGCTGTGATTCATCTTAAGAAAACCCATCTTGTGTTAAATGGAATGGAAACTGGACTAAGTGGTCAAATGACAAGTACATTCATATTCAAGCTGTATTATAAATGCATGTACAGTAATTTACGTCTCTCAGCTACCACAAAAGGCTCTTGATAAGCAGGTAATTTGCTAAATGGACTCCTTTATCCAAGTATTCGAAGGGCGTTACAAGAAAAATCTGCAGAGGCATTAATGTGACGTAAAGGTCAAGCATTGTGACATACCTTTCAAATAATCCCGCCTAACTTGCGATATGATGAGGAGGCTGCTGGCAGCACTGTTCAGTGTGAAGCCCTTGATGTGGGTCTCAGCACTAAAAGAAGCAGACATTTAGAAAGGAATTACTGACATGCTTCTGATACGATAATAAATGGTTGAGCACCAAGGTGAAATTATAAAAACTACTGTTCGTATGTTAAAAATATTGCTGCAAAATATCGACCTGGAGACAGCTTTTGTGTTATCCTGTCAATGGTTATAGAAGGATAATTTTTTTTTGCATTCTGACAGATGACAAAGTTGGAAGTGAGCAACAAAAGAAACAAAGTACAAGATTTTTTTTAAACAATCGGTTCAGATTCTTGAATGCTGACATATTAGATGACTAAAATAACTGCGTGCCCTGCATTGTTCTGTTGTATCCTAAGCTGGATACTTTTTCTTCTTTTTTCAATAGTCACCATAATTATAAAATGTAGAACTATTCTTTCAGCAATAAAAATGAAACATTTATTTTCAGCACTGTATATTTTAAACATAAACTGAAGCATATTACTAACTAACACCATATCATTTGGTTGATCAATTTTCAAATTTCTGTCATCTAGATGTATACAGGTTTTAAAGTGAACATATTACATCTGCTGCCTTAGCCATGTTAAAATTGTATTTTGCTTATCAATTCTTCATCTCCTGTAACACAAAACTTAACGTATCTATATCAAAAAGAATCTTTATTTTAATAACACCGCTAAAGCTTTTCTTAGACTCTAGAAATTAGGCAAGAGAGACTAACCCGCAATCACACTGATCTCGTACAACAAAACGTTCCCATTCCTAAATGACATACAGCCACATTTTTAATATATAAGGATAACTTTACAAATGTTCATTTCTAGATTACAAAATCTCTACACAGAAAAGGGGGGCATTGCCATTTACCATATCAGCAATCAAGATAAACCTCACTGATCATCTTGTGGCAAACAACTGAGCAGCCTACCTACTTGAACTTAGAGGCTGAGCGGATTGGGAGGTAAGCAGGGTCATTGCTAAATTATTCTCCTCAATTCCAAGAAAATCCTTCACATCGCATACAATATGACTATCCTCTCAGTCACTTTCAGCCTCCTAGACTCACGAATGCAGTCACTGGACTCGGGATTTTCTTACTCTCCCAACCAATCCTCTTAATCCCTGCCTAAGCACCCACTGCTCAGTTCCGCCTTTTTTTTTCCCTTTGTCCCATCTGTCAAAGCCCTTAAGTCAACAATTCATGCATGAGACTGTAAATTACATATAACAAAGGATTTACTTTCTCCAATCTTCCAATCTTTAGTGTGATTAAATAGATGTTAGCTACTATTACAGAACTAATCCATCATTCCAGTACTCCTACATTTCTATTTAAAACTTCTTGGACTAAATGCAGTAAATATTTCTCAAAACAGTGCTAAAATGCCAAAGCAACTAGACTTGGGTTGACTAACAGATCGAAAATCTTCTGGGTTGTCTGGCTGGTTTGTTTTTGAGGTTTTGTTTTGTTTTCAAATGCAGAGTAGGAATGCAATTTCCTTCTACCACATTTTCTCTTATGCAAGTTTCTCAGTTCTGATAACAGGAGGGAAGTTTTAAAATTATCTGTCCTTTTCAAATCTAAGACTTACTTATTTTGTTGCCTATGCTAATACTCATACTAAAGCTCTCTAAATATTATTTAAATTTCAAATTTGGCTTCAAGCAGAGTAGAAAGAAAAAGATGTTAGCTTACATAAATGAAGGTAGCTTTCCTCTATTTTATGAAAATATTAGGAGTTGCACAAGTTTCAGGCCACTGCACACATTTAGGCTCCGTAGGAGTAATCTCTTTGTAATGTGAGGTTGGAAAAATTGTCAAGCATGCAGAAACGTGTGCAAAGCACACAGATTTGCTATTCCTCAACCATGTGTACACACACAATCACTTTCTCTATTTCAGTGAATAATTTAAAATTTATAGACTTATGAAAATGCTTAATGCAAGCACGAATTTCTTAGAAAAAAGATATACAGATAAACACCATGAACACTAACTATATGAAGCCTTTTCTGTCTTGATGCAACAGTGAGCTGTTACAGGCTTCTTAGAATGTCATTATTTGCAATTTCTATGCTACAAGATGGAATATAAGAGTTCTGAAAAGCACAGGGGTTATGATGATGGTTGCCTCTGACCAGTGACCAAGAATAGAACCTCTTATTGAATCCTTTTTTTTTCCCTAAATATCTCAAGGTTCAGAGGCTTAGTCCTTTAAAACACATCTCCAGCTCCTTTAGTCTTTACAATTTTTGTTCATTTTTTCCCCTGCATTTTGAACTTACATACTAAAACACTTATCTAAAGTGGGAATTCTGAATCACTAAAATACTAGGAACAAGCCACCACCTTCTTTCTGGTCTTTCACTCTGCAAATTACTGCTGATAACTTGCAATACTTTGTGCATCATCCTCACAAGTGTGTTTGAGTTGCAGAGCAGGGAAGCAGTCAATGCATGTACAAATCTTCAGTACAAAGTTTCAAACTTCTTCCCTGAAGAATCTTTCTAAACATCTTTTGATACATGAACCTGTTCTGTGAAACTAAATTTTATCAGCATTCTTTGTATTTCTAAAGTGTGTCCTTTCCATCTTCTATTTACAAAGATTTATCAGTTACTTCCATTTCAGGGAGATTAACTTGATTAAATGTTTTAATTTTTCCTTAATATAAACCATATATGCATAAAGCACAAACCTTCCTTTATCTTAAAGCCCAATTACTGAAACTTATTTTTAGAAAAATTATTTGTTCTTCTGAACACAGAACTCTGATAACTTTTCAATTAAAGACATTTATTTGGTTTAAACACTTATTAAGAAAACTTGAAAATAATAATCAACTTACAGTATACTGGTCTAAGACATCAAAAACTAAGTTGATTCTAAAAATTACTAGATTTCTACAGCGCTGCATGGAGCATGGAAGTTACCTACAAGCACTTACACATTCACTGTATTCAGTCAGAGAACACACTTGATGACAACCACTGTTCTTGTTTTAGCTGAAGAAACTGAAAGACTTAAATTACTTAAAACTTTAATTTTTATTCTTCTTACCTCTACATTAACGAGTAGTAACACACTTTGAAGCCTATAATCTGACCAGAACACAAATTACAGGCAATAATTAAAGCAGGCAGTGTATAATACAACTCACTAAGGGTTAATTCAATGCCGGTGATTCTAATAATGCACGACAGCAGGTTGGATTTATTTCAGAAGTGTAAGAGTTGGATCTAAGGTTTATGGTCATCTCCTAGCCACTGGCATCATGGTCAAATGTACCATTTTGCACTTGGCAGGCAGCCAGCTGCCAGGAAGTGTGGGATGGGTATGAAAGCAGCAGGGATAAACATTGAGGGGAAGGCTCACGGGCAGCTAAGTGAAGGAATCTTGTCTGTTTGGATATTGCTCTAAAGAGGAAAAGGCAGACTGCCAGAAGGGTAGACTTTCAGTTCTGATGCCAAGTACATTTGTGGATACTGTTAGTTGAAATGAGTTATTAGCAACACATACTGTCACTCTTGTACCTTTCTAATATATAGCATACCGCCCTATGAAACTCTGGTGTATTTCTACATCATACATCCTAATTACCAGTCATGACTTGTTACCCATTGAAAGATAAGGACTTACCTGCAAATGATCCAGAAATTATTTAAGACATCCCCCCAACAAATTAAAACCCCAAACACAGAAAAGCCTTACATGTGTTTTACTTTGATGGCTTCTTCAAGACAATTCTGCGCTAACAACGCTTTTATAAGGGTGTCATAAGAACGATAATGAAACTCATCCTTCCCTTGCATTTTCAGGAAAACATTGTAGGCCTCTAAAAAATAATAAAAAAAAAGCCAAAATGCAACGTCACATTGTGATGATGTTGATCATAGAAAGAAGCCACCTACTCACTGAAAAGGTCTATCTTAAATCTGTTTATCCTCTGCTTAGATCTTTAAGCTCAAATCTGTTGGTCACAGCTCGTTCAAAACTGCTTGTATTCAACAATAAACTGGCACATACCTCCACGAACAAAAAGTTTCCTGCTGCTCTTTTTCTATATGTGGCTGTTGCTTAAATATCAACACAGCTGGGTAGAAGGGGAAGACTCAGGATTTTTAAAGCAACACCTAATTCTGGGGTATATAGTTACAGTGTCTGGTGCATGATCACAACAGCATTTAACAAATAATATAGGAGGTGATTCCAATATGGGGAGATCAAATTATTTGGCTACGACAGGATTTATACAAAACATACAATTTACAAATATACAGATATTTAACAAGTAAACTACGCTGCATTTGTTTGACTGATTAACAGTTTTATTTCATGCATTCACAATAACTGTCAGTGTATGAAAAGATGTTACCAAAAAGGGGGGAAAAATGATAAGCACACTTTTCAGTCATTTATTTTTCTGAAACAAGATTATGCAGCTATAAACCTACAGCTAAAACTGCCATCCAGGCTGTAACGTATTGATTGCATTGTCAACTGAAAGACAAATAAAACAAAAACAGGACAACACAGGAAAGGTCTTGAAATCCACTACCACACTTATGTATAGGTCTGAGGTTAAAGCTTGGCCATACTGCAATGTGCTGAACTCTCTTGACTGCTCAGATGCTGAACACCAGCACTCACAGTGTTCATGCTTAATTTCAGTGGAAAAGACATTTTTTCTTCCACTTTTCTGACATCCAAGGTACAGTAGACTAGCAATCACATTCAACAGTAACAAAACCCCTTTCATATAATCTATTATATACCATATAACCCTTTCGCATAATCTATTACAAGTGTAACTAATTATTCCATTAACAAAAAAGTAGCTGACTAGTGACAGACTTGTTCTTTCTGCTCATGAAAGCTTCTTTAAATTCTGTTTTTTAAAGCCAAAAAAATATTTGTTTGGAGACTCCTACAAAAGCTCTGCTGTCTTCAGACTGAACGAGGATTTCAGCCTGTGCTTGAATACTGCTTTCCATTCACTGGATACAGAAATAGACCTTGCCATCAGTGGACATGATGTAAAGCATATGCTACCATCAATTATCTCCATCCACAAAATATATGCTCTATTTCTAAAAGGAAATATATTTAAATCTATTTTGTAATGACTAGTTCAATGAAGAACTAGAAATCTTTGTATCAGCTTTGTTTTCCTGTTCTAGGATGTTTTGTTGCGTATGTCAGTCTTACCCTCAGAATGATTCTCCTATTCATCTTATTTTCCTAACTTTATGTTGCACCAATGCAAGCAGCGTGTTTGAAGTACACCTAGATAAGTCTCAAATATGCCTAGATATATGCCTGATCAGGTATTATCAGCCTATTACTTCTTCAGATGGCATCTAAAATTACTGAAGTATATTAGCATTCCAAAAAGAAAGTTCTTGATTTCAAAATCATATTGTGTTATACTAGCTATTTCAAGTAGAAAGATTTGTTAGAGAAGTGACAACTTGCCAAGAAAGTCTCATTTCTCAAGACAGTCAAATTTGTTTCAACAATTGTAACTGTTTGGGATGTGTGTAACATGATCCCCTAGAGTCAAGTTCTCACACTAAGGAATCAAGATAAAAATGAAAATGTAACTTTGAATAAACCAAGCACTTCAGAGAATAGATTTTCAAAACACCCCCATGTCAGAGCTGTTCATGAAATTAGTTACATAACTAGATGAAGTTTATCTTTTTCCTATCAAAAAGCTGATGGTGACAAAAAGTTCACATCAAAATTACATTATACTGTTATATAAAATTGACAACTTAAGTTTTTATAGATTTTTTTTTAAGACATAGAGAAACTGTATCCCAACAAAAAAGGAACTGTTTCTCAACATCTGCCGTTGTACCTTTAATTTCCAATAGCTCTAGACCTCTTTCTCTCCAATACTGCACCTCTATACAAAAGAATATGCAGGAATAATTTACTGATCAATTCGGTATCAAATGGAACTGCTAATAGTCCATGATGACATTTTATATTTCTCTTTTAAACTAGTCTCCTTGCCAGTTCCAAGGCATACTTAGTTTCTTCCTGCTCTCCACTTGATCATTTGCGATATATCAAAGGCACAGAATACTTTTCTAGGACTAATGTTATAAAAAACATTTCATTAATTATACCTGGTTTTCAGTGAAAAATATTCTGCTTTTCTCATATTTTCTTTTGACTGACAAAATTTTCCTGAAAACATTATGTCTGCCATATACATGCGATTCTTAAACTCATATACACAACACAAGATTGCACTTCCTACATACAGAATACCCAGACTGTATTTTAGACTGCTAATCAGTGCTCCTGTGACTGAATAACTCTACAGGGTCATTTCACCAACACCACAAGTTTGGTGTGTGAATGACTGAGATTCTTCTTTTTAAAACTCAAGAGTATAAAAATCTGTGTGTTCAACATGTAAAATATACTGATAACACTCAGAAGAAAATAATTAGGTGTCTTGTATTTATATATCTTCGTCATTCAGCAAAATTAATTTTTAAAGATCTATTTAATTCTATTTTCTAACCCGCTTTCAAGTGAGATGCCTATTTATTTGCCACACTATAGACGAAGAAAATAAATATTTTAAGAGTATTCAAATGCTATACACATTGGCACAAGCCAGAAATTGAGTGATTTTTCTCCCCTCCTTGAAAGGCCCAGTAATGCTAATTCTGACTCCGTGACCTTGCTTTGGGATGAGATGGATAGGAATGGATTTCCAATTATTTAAATACAGACTAAGCCAAAGGAACTGCACTGCAGTACACTCCTCTTCTCTATATACAAAGGCAAATACCCATGCATAAGTCAATTCTGTTTACATCTGAGGCAAGGAAGTTTTCACAGAAGAGCTATTCACTTTTTGTAGCAGAACTGACCTGAGGCAATCTTTTAATAAGGCCATTTCATTTTTGGGGTAGCATCCACAGGCACAGGGGTTTGGAAATAGTGAGCTGTGAGGACACAGGTTCTGACCTTCTGTTTATAGTCTGGCTATCTCTTTGGGGAAGGAAGAACAGGAGGAAAAGATTGCAGATTCTACAGAGAAACATAGGCAACTTTAATCTCAGTTGTAAAGAAACTAAAGGCACTATGCAACACATTGAATTCTCCCTTCAAATAGAAATAAATAGTCTTGCAACAAAGAGATAGCAGACTAACAGATAAAAGCCAAACAGGACAAGAGCAATGATTATCTCCATAACATAGTCCCATCTCATTTAATCTCATCTAATAAATTTTTTTGCCAAATCTATGGCTTGAATAAGGTACATGAAGCATACTTTGGAACTGTACCTGATCTTATTATTAAGGTTTCAACAGCAAGAGCAAATACAAGATCTCCAAACAACTTCTTTTAATAGGTAAATGCCTTCCCATAAACAAGGGCCAGCTACTTCACTTAATATTAATCTTTCTTCTCACTACACTTCCCATGTCTCACACCATAAAACTTGTCATCAAACAGTGAGATTTTCTGGGACCATAAAAAGCGGTATTTTTCGTATCAATCCTGTACATAAGTTTAGTTTCTGGTGCTTAATGGATACATTTGAAAGTCTAGAAAGATTATAAAGTGACCTATAGACCAGCAACACTTCGGTAGCTTTAAAATTGGCAACTTCACTGCAGTCTGGCTTTCGATCACGCATTTATAAGTTAGTATTCCTAATGGAATTTTAAACGTTTAGGTATATCCTTTTCATATTAGCTTCTGAAACGAAATATTGTCAGGAAGCATTATCAGGTACCATTCCTAACATATTAGCAAAACAATAAAAAACAGAAGCAAGTACATGTTGCTCTGTAGTTAACTGAAGCCTTAAAATTAATGCTACAGGAGGAAAAAGCAGTGATTTTCAGAGTACCTTTTGCATTGTTTTTCTTGCAAAGCATCCTTATTTTTCTTTCGTCCACATAAGAAGCACTTAAACTTCTGGTGTCTTCATGTCTAACCTTTAAAACAAAAAACAAAAACCAAAAAATATATGTAATGCTATCTGTTAACATTTTTCAATGGAAACAAACATTCAGAAGTACTGTTAGCTAGGGAAGTTAAGCTCCAGTTACCTTAGGTACCTCAAATGGAACAACCTGGCCATTTTTCTCAAGTATATTAGCCAGTAAGGTTAGTGTTTTCTCACGAGGAACAATATTTTCTTCTTGAATTTTAGTCCAAACAGCTTCAGCCTTTGCCCAATCATCATTGTTCTCTGAAACAAGATTCAAGCCTTCAGATAAAAGTGCATTTAGAATATACATACACGTCTAAAGTGATTCAAAATAGGCATCTTTGGAAAATAATTAATCAATCATGTACTTCTGCTTCATGTGATCATCATTCAAAAACGTCTAAATTATTACAAAACATTAATACTGAGATAATACTTCTAAGTTCCATTCTGAAATTCTTGAAACGAAATTCTCTGGTTACATTGCTATTGAGTTAAGAGCATCTACATCTCAGAAATTTACCACTTTCAAGTCAAAGGAAAATTCTAGGCCTTCAGGCTCTCATTTTGCTAAGAGAAAAATGCATCTCTGAAGACTGTAAAAGGTAAGTTTTCTGAAAGAGAAAAACTTAAAATTTCTACCAAATTCACAGAACAATTCAGCTGTTTTCAACAAGAATAGCAAATCATATATGCACCACTGTACAAAATTGCAAACAACAGTGAAAGAAAACAGTAAATTATTATTTAACTACACACAGCAGGTGGTTTCCTGTGTCTTCTGTCATAAGTCACCAGAACAGCAATGACTTCTGGTTTTAGACCCTATTCACAGCTACCTAACCCCAACATCTGTTAACTGTAATCTGTCCATTCCATGGTTTAATTCAGATTCCCAGAAATGAAGAGATGCAAGGCAAGAAGGCAGAGTCAGAAGGCAGATGATGGAATGAATTATTCACACAGCAACATCTCAGACTGTAACAGCAGCTCTTTAGCTCTTGTCCAGTGAAGAAACTTCAGCTATTCTGTAGCTCAGATTCCACTGGACTAAGTCACTACACAAGGAAGAGCTGGAGCAGTCACCTGGAAGCAGCACAACACTCTTGCATATTCTCTAGAATTCTTACAAAGTCAGTGTTTCAAAGCAGTATATACTGCTTTGCAAACAATACTGCAATGCAATACTGAAATGATACAGTGCAATGTTGTTTTCTTTCCAGAGGCAGTATGGCTTTAGGAAAACACATAGATATATAACCGGGCTGGTTCAATATCCAAGCCCACTTTCAACAAGGTTCTAGCATAACTTCAGCTTTTTAGAAATAGCAGCAAACTTGGTGACTACCCTAAGTCAAATAAAATGATTGGTTTTAAGGACTAAACACTGCAAAAGTAATATTTCAAAGCAGATTATTGTGGCACTTAACAGAGTAGGACAGAGAATATCTTGACAATTTTTCATGTGTTTGTCCCTACGTTTGACACTTGTGAGGCCACATCTAGAGGACTAGGTCCAGTTTTGGGCTCCAGAAGTTATAGAGATGCTAGCACCTGGAGCAAATTCAGCCATCAAGATGGGCATGAGACTGGAGCAGATGGTGTAAAAGGGAAGTCTAAGAACATGAGTTTTGGGCAGCCTGGAGAAAAGCAGGCTAACGGGGGATCTAATAATTGTCTTCCATTACCTAACTAAGAGTTACAGAGAAGAGTGAGTCAGTTCCTCCTTGGAAGTGCATAGCAAAGGATGAAAAGTGATGGTTAAAAGTTGCAGCAATGGAGTATGTGAGGATGATCAAACCCTGACACAGGTTGCCCAAGGAGGCTGTTTCCTTTCCACTTGTGAGGCTCTCTCCAGCATAAACTATTCTGAGTCTACAAAACCAAATGCACTGTTTCCAACATTTCTGATCACAGCTTGGTCTAGATGTTTTTTAAATATTCTTAAAATAGATCTGAAGTTATGGCTTAGGTACACAATGACAACTCTCTACCGTATTTGTGCATGGGCAGCTTTGATAGATAATCTAAAATGGTTGAAACCAGGAATGTGCATGGTTTTTGTCCTTTATGGTGACAGAAACCCACAAACGTTTTCCACTTCTTTGAATAGATAGAATTGGTTTTGTCTTTTGAAAGAAGACTGAAGATTTTGCATGACAGAATTTGATAAATTGTATCTTCTTAGATTCTCTACCTAGCAGGCACACTGTCATACTTAGTCACTGCCAGAGGTGAACAGGATGAGTGGAGAAATAGGAAAGCTCCCTCCCTGTTGAGACAAGATGGCTTTCCAGGCCTTCTTGACTTTTGATGGCAAACCAGTGTGTGCAAAGCCAGAACTGGGAAATGGTACAGTTTAAAGCTTTCTGAGGCTGTGCAGGAAATGAAAAGCAACAAAGTTCTCAAGGGATCTCTGATCACATTATCTTTTTTGTGGAAGTACTCATCTCTTCTACTTGTGGTAAGTGCAATGGGGAAGAAGCCTCTTTTGTTACCACATGAAAAGTAAAAGAGGTTTTGAACAGTATTTTATTTAGCATTAAAACATTGTTAGTTCTAGTCAACCAAAAATACACAGCAGAACAGCCTAAAATTATTTCAAGCTCAAATGCAAGTTTTCCCATGACCAAATATATCAAATTGCTGTAATGGCTCATTAATACATACACACATTACCAAAGTACACAGCAATACCTGTAATGATTTTTTTAATGTCCCAATTTACTACTTAGTGCTCCATATCCAATCTTAACACAAAATGTTTTTTCAAGACTTCAAGGTTTCTGGAATTTTTATTATGTATAATACAGTATGACACACTGAATAACAAAACCAGCAGAGACTGAAAAATACAGAAAAAAGGAAACGAAGAACACTACACATAGATCCTACACTAAATCTGTAGCATAGAAATGAACTTTCAATTTTAAAAATTGTTCCATTCCTATAAATGATGCAAAGGTTAGGTTGTAGCTGGTGAAGAATTAGCAGATTTTTTAAAAATGCACCTTCCAGAACCAGATCCAATTTACAGGAGACCTCAGTTTTTTATCAGTTATGAAGATATAACAAATGAACAATTTTTCTTCTTTAAGCATACTTAAAACCAAAACAGTAAACTTTCCAATTAAGACACAAGACAATAGCATGGATTAAAAGACTTGGACTATTCAAGTTCAAAGTAAGCGTTGAGGTCTGTAGGTAAAAAGTCTGTACTTTCTCCCCCACAAGATGCTTCAGAAATGATACCCAGGCTAATTACATATCAGTATAAAAATTCTCCAATTCAAGGTTATTTCCCATCTCCAGCCACAACAGAAAATAGATTACAACATGAAGAAGATCACAAGCTCACTCACCACACAGTTGAAGCAGGTAGTAGTACATCTCATCTCTATCACATTCAAAGAGATTTTGAGTTAATTCTGTCAAGTGTTCCAAAGTCTCCATCTTTAAAAAGAAAGAAGAACATAGTTACAGCTTGGCCAAAAAGTTATTTTTCTATATATGTGCATTTACATGCTGTGTGCACTCAGCTAAAATAATATTTCTGTTTAAGTATACACCAGCATTTACTCAGAGCATTAAGTTCACCTCATCAGCCTGTCACACGTCCTTTCACAAACATAAAAATCAAGTGATGAAATACTTCAGAACAATTTTTCTTGGAATATAATGACAGTTACACAGAGGACATCATACAAGCCACATACCTGATTATTTGATATACATCTTTTTGCAAACCACTGCAACCTTCCAGAGTGTGCTCTGAAGCCAGGAGTCTGTAAAATATTTACACAAGAAGAAATACATTACTTCACATAGAACATTCTAAGGAAAAGTAAATATAATACAGGTACTCATAATCAAAGCTCATAGTTTTTGTTCGTGTTTTGCTTTTTTTTTTTTTGAAACCTGAATAAGACTACAAGCTCACAAATAATCAAGTTAGGTTGCATTTACGAGAGACTTAAAAATTGCTGTCATTTTATTCAAGACATTTTCCTATTTGGTTGAACACTTCCAAGAGAGTTGATTTAAAATATACTTCAGATGAACAGAAATGTTACTTAATTTCTATCACCACAGTAATAGAGTAGTACTGCTATTACTCATGGTAATCATTTGTATTACTCATGGTAAAGAATCACACCAGATGTTTTAAAACTGTCTTCACAATGAAACGTTTGTATTCAACATCACTATAATGTCTTGGCAGCTAGAAAACCATGCCTCTCAACCCCAACGTTACCAGTTGGTACCCCTTCTCTGCTAACATTAGCCATTTTCTTACAATGAGTACTATCTAAAAACAATATTGTTTTGACTTCTCTTGCTTCTGCTTAGTAAGAAAAAGAGGAATTTACAGAGCAGTAACTGTTACAAATGTAACGTGCCAACAATGCAGACGCCAGGTATACTAACTGCAAGGCAAGTCCTGTCCCAGAAGAGAGCAAAGGTTTGCTCTCTTAAGGGTGTGACCACAGAGGAACTGATGTGTAACAGAAAGAACTATGGCATATTGACTGTTATTAATTCTCCCAGGTATAATGAGCTCATTCCTTCCTTTGTTGTTTTGAGCAGAATACAGCTACAGAATATACAATCTCAAAAAGGTTTCGAACCTTAGAAACTCCATCTGGTACAGAACACCACATTATGCCTTCTCAGCACCACAGAACATAATCAAAATATTGCTTCCTCCACTTAAACAAATTCTTAAAACAAATATACGAAAAGCTCTTAAAGAAACATGTTACAGGCATGCCAGTACTTACGTCTGATATATCTTTAAAAAAGATACAAAAAACTCTGTGTGCAAAGCATCCATCATCCTCACCTCTCACCCTTCCCTCTCAGAGTACTTGAATTTACTTTCTTTATACTCTCTTGTTTTAGCAAGAGGATCACTTATAGAGAGGACTCTGCTCTCATTTCAGGTGTCCAGATTCACAATAATATAGCTCAAAGTGATTCTGAGGAAATCCCTACAGAGAAACATGCGTTTTGACTCTTCAAGGCTTTTAGCTGTTAATATTACAAGAAACCTCTACTGTTTAAACGTGAAGTGCAACTTCCAAAATTTACATACCACTTCATATAAAAGAGGCAGTCTGAACAAAAACCTGTAAAAAATACTGAGTCTCAGTTCCAAAACAGTGGAAACAATTACTATTGAAAAGTCAATTTACCATCTGTCTTTCTAACACAGATAATTTCCTCTTCCCACATCCTCCAAGCACACTATTATTACCAGTACACCTTTCTAAAATAATTCAGCATAAACCAGAAAGCCAGCATGCAAAACTTAAGTAAAAACTGCGAAAATTTGCTAAATATACAGGAAACAGCGTTCTGCAGAGTAAATGTTAGGTCACATAATACTACCAATAATTCAAACCATTTTATGCAATCATTGTAAGGATTTTTTAAAAGGAGTACTTAACACCACAGTTCTTCAACACAGAGCATCTTCTCTATGTATTTAACTGTACTATAAAAAGAGTTTCAACCCAAAAGGTTACAGAAAAATAGTGGCTTCTCAAGTATTCAAAAGTGGTATATGTAAAAGCAGTTTTGCATTTCAGGTACTTGCTTTTTTTTTTTCCAATTATGTTTTTTTTACCCAGAGTTATTTATGTTTATAGTACCTGCTCAGTGCTTTTTTCTAAGAGCTACCAAGCAGATTCACATAAAATATGTTGAAAACTAAGTCAAGAATTAACATCTTACACAACAGGCTCTTGAAAATGAAAAAGAAAAAAGTATGTTGCCTGCATTTGTAGCTAATCCTCTTTAGGACATGGTAAAATTCAAATGCTGAATTCACTTACAACTTCCAATATCATTGCTGATCCGAATACCAATGAACTCAACAGCTCCAAAGCTACAAACTTTTTATAGTAAATCCTTCCCTGTTCAGAAATGATTGATGTGTCTGTCACTACAAGGACAGCTGAGTTATACAACAGATATCCTTGTGTTTCATTTTGAAATTGAGAAGTGTTTTCACATACTGCAGGTCTCAATCATCAAAAGAACATCTAGGTCAGATTAACTAAATCTCCAGGGCTTGCCTGATAGTCCATATTTGTAGCTTATCCCTTACAATCTTAGGGAATTTTAAACATTGCATTTAGCAGGAAGCAGACTTCCTACAGCAAACTAAAATACAGAATAAAAAAATGCAATGACTAAAAGAAATTTAACAAGAACCTGTTACTCTAATTACTCTTCAAAATTCCTATTGACTATTTTGATCTTGCTTGTTTCAATAGACAAAAAAATAAAGATATATTCTATTTTTGAGTCTTGGTGTTTTGTTGGTTTTGACTTTGGCTTTTTTTGTTGTTGCTTTGTTTTGTTGTTGGGTTTTTTTTAAGACATTCACTGCTTTAAAGAATGAAACAACTATTGAGAGTCACAAGCCATTCACACACCATATAAACTAAACATGGAGGTTTTCTGGCTTTTACATTCTCTTGGAATATAAAACAGTTGTACTGTAAAGTTCATCTAGCTCATTATCCTCTCCCTAATAGAGCCCAAAGGAGAATATAAAATGACTGAAAACCCAGCAATACTTCCCGTTTAGTGCTCTTTCACTCTCCCTTTCTAGTAAGTGATTTACCTTCCAAGAGCTTTTCTGGTTGCTCCTGGAACCCTGTAAGATTTATCATTGATAAGATCTTTTGGCAAAGGGTTGCCTCAACTGCCTTCTGCAGAAGGCAACCAAGTTACTACCACTTTTTGTTTGTTTTCAGTCTAGCTGCTATTAGCTTCATTTGAAGCCCCTAGATTATGTATTGGAAAACAATGCATAATTGATTTCTCTTTATCCTCTCCATTTCATATTAATTTAATGAGTGGTATATATAATAATTCCCTGGCTCACTGTTTCTCCTCCAGTCTAAGCAGAACTCACCCACTTAGTCATATCTCCTATAGAAACCATTCCATACTTTCGATAACATTTGTTACTACCTTTCTGAGGCTCAACATACAAATCTCTACTAATTTACTGATTCCATACCTTCATACAAAGGAAAGCTAACCAGAAGAGAAAAATTACGATGCATCTTTACAAGAACTCTTGCCAAGCAGCACTCAGAAACCATGTGAATGCAACAATCCTAACATAATGAAATAATTTGATTTGTTCTCCTCCTGTTTAGAACCAGTCACTTCAGACAGGTGACTGAAGGGATCCAATCACCAGAAAAATCTTTTCTGTACTAACAGTTTTATTTAGGCTAATTTCTACCTGTTACAGCTGAAAGAAAACAGATTGTCCGGGAAAGTACTGACCTGTGAGAAAGGAACCTTTTTGATGTTTTTCCAGATTAGATAATGATGGAAATATTCAAGCTTTGTTTACTGTAGTGTTCTGTAACTGTGACAGCTAACAGATCAACATTATTTTTTTACTGTTAAAAAAAACATTTTAGAAGAAGTTAAGTAATCTACAGAAGACATATGGAAAATATTTATTTACTTCTTGCATAGGCAACCTTTTTCTCTTTAAATACAAAACTTGCTTACAGAGAAAAAAAAAACAAACCACAAAAACCATAATACAGAAAAGAAACCCTGTGGTATTCTTCAAAAGGAGGACTTTCAGAAAACTAAGAGTTGAGAATGTCCCAGAACAGCACCACTTCTGCTATAGCTTGCTTAGGATGCATAATTCTTTAAAAGTCAGCAGAAGTATTTTTCATCTGGCATATACATGACATGAGATAGATTACTCTGCTTCCACAAACTACTGCTGTGCACTGGTTGGCAAAATAACTGTTACATATTCTGAACAACTTATTCTAGCCTTTCACAGAATAACTTCACCATGAATAACACACGAGTTCTAACCATTCAAGTTTAACTATGCACTCCTTAAGCGTTTTATGCTTTCTTCTAAATCCTTACATTTTCTTCCCAAAGTTAAATATTTTCTCAGGGAAAAAGTTCTACTCTAATCACCAATCCAAATATACTGGAAAGAAACAGCCAAATTTTATAAGTGCCATCCAACTTGCACTTTATGATGGTATTTTTTGGACAGGTAAATCCCTTCATTCCTCCTTTTGCAGCTGAAAAAGCCAGTAATAATAAGAGACAGCTAATGCTGCTAAAGGAAGAAGAATGTTTCATGATGAGTTACATCAATAGCCGTAACAGACTTATGTTACCAGTACCAGAACCAGTTACTGAGCTTTAGATGCCAAAGCAATGTCCTGTAAGAAAACGCGTTACTTCTCCAAACAGACAGCCTTGAACAGACAGCTATAGGAAGCGATGTATGTCATTTCTAACAGCAATCTCTAACATAAGCATCAGTGAAAACAGAACATTTGATGGGAAGTTCTTAATTTAAAGACAGATTTTTCCCCAGATTCCACAAAAATGTCTATGAAAATCTCAGAAATTCCATGCAACTTCAAAGAAGCCTGGGATATTTTTGCACGGCTGTTTACTCGAACAAAGTTTTTACAACAAAATGCTATGCTTGAGTCTTTCC
>NW_010204209.1:115418-130932 GCF_000695765.1 Mesitornis unicolor
TTTCCCTATGTTAAAACTCTTGGCAGAAGTCCTCACTTCTGCTAAGCAGTAGGTGTATTGCTTAATCAAAAAGTTAAAATAATATGCAGATACCAAGCTTTTGTACCTTACATAGTCATCTAAGTCTAGCTGATAGATGTTAAAAATTCCTTACACTTCTGTTACATTTTTACCTCTTATTAAATACTCCTTCACCTTCAAATAGCAACACATTAGTTTTAAAAAAATATAACTTACATTAAGATTATATATTTTAAAATAATCTTAAATCTGTGTTCATACGTATGAAACAAGTATAACACTTTGCTGTATTTCTTAGAATATCATCTTTATAGCATAATGTAAGTGAAGTACTGTAGTGGGATATACAGAAAACACAGAAGACCTTTGATTTCTGGCTCTGAGCATAGCAACTTTTATGCAATAGTCCAGAAGTTTATAAAAGATGTAGCTTTAAAGTGATCTAAAAATAATCTGTGCCTCAAAAAGCATCTTCGCTGTTGCAATCATACCAGCTATGTAATAAAACACATTACTTCTCTCTAGCTCAGCTTTTAAGTCAATGTACTACCAGGATGACACTAGAACTGTATCTGTATATGGCAGGCAATGGCAGCAATACTTTTTCTGTAAGTTCGTTTTCCACCTTAAAAGAAGTTTAGCTCTCAGGGATTTCAACAACAGTTTCCTTGGTGATGGAATGGAAAGATATCCTCATTCACTTTATTCTTGCTAAAAAAAAGAAAACCTTGTGAACAGCTCAGTACTCGAATTTCTCTAAAAAATGAGTAATTGCTTTTTTTCTTTGGAAGCTATTTTGCCCATAGCTAAATACAACTAAACAAACCCCAACTCCCATAACACTGTTTTCTTCAGTGAGAACCTCATCTGAAACACCTGGGCACTTGCACTACTTATTAGACAAGGAATGACTGTATGAAAGCTTGAGTACAATTAAACCTGTACCTTCAATATGACTACTTTTCATGTTTGATGAGGGCAAGTACACTAATGCAGCATCAGAGTTTTGAAAATTATGAGTTGCTCCACTGCAAGTTATGCCTTCAGAATCTACTGAATTACAGTGTATTTGATTTTTATTTGCACTATCTGATATTTAATGAAAGACATAAATGGAGACGCACATCTACATCTTTATCCTCCCTAACTCTCCTGTTGGGAATGATTACAATTCAAGCCCATGCTTTCCTTTCTGCCTATCCTACAAATCACCGAAGGCAGCAACTAGCCTACTTCTACTAGGTGAATTTTACATAAAAAGCAGCAGTTCACAAAAGCACAAGTCTTATAATCTTCACTAAGAAAGTTTTTAATGTTCTGTGGGTTTTTTTTCCTGTAGTACTTGCCCCAAAGCTTTTGACAGTTACGTAGAACACTGACTTTACCAACACAAATAGTATAAAATCGGTTTCTGTTGAGTAAATATTCATGATTTTATTGCACCTGAAACAGGAATATATGTTGCTTATATTAGACAGATATTGAGAAAAAGGTAAGGAAAAAACACCAAAATAAAAATAGGAAAGAGCTTTACAACTTTAGCATTACTCATGACAACTGAGACTGATGTTTAAGTACTACTGGAACACCCTACATTTCACCAGTGAGGTTTGCAAGAGAAATTACGCAGTAAATTATTATTATAAAACAAAATAATCAGAATATAAAAGAACTTCACAACAATAATCATGCTGAAAGAAAAAGTGACATCAAAAATATGCAAAAGTCCTGCTCAAAAAAAAATCCTCAAAGATGTTCTAGACTCAAAACAGAGCAAAAAATTTGCTCTTTGCACTGGAATGTGATTTTATGTTGTGTGATGAATGAAAAAAAGGCAATATAAAACTCAGTAATATAATCTAAAGTCCCTAGAGCTAAGAAAGGATGTACAGCTCTTACCGCAATCCCACATTCCAAACACTCACTCCCTTTCTGGAAGGAATTTGTTCAGTAGCTCCAGTACCTCCTTTACCAAATTTACTTATTTGAAACATATTCACTTCTTTTCTTTTAATCTAGCAGTATTTAAGAACTTCTAAATAATGTGCACTGAACTAGTAAGCACTCATTTTTTGTTAACCTACATACACAAATGTACATATGCATAGACACAAAATCCAACTTGACTAATAGCAGTATCACAGTCCAGTTTCATAAGGAGAAGTAATGTTTTTTATTAGACTAACAGGACTCAATAGTAAGCAAAAAAATAATCTTTTCTTGTAATTATAGGGCTTGAGTGCCTAAAAGCTCTTCATCCTTTCCCCTCCCTCTCAGTTGTATATAGTAACTCTAATAAAAGCTATTATACCCCCTACAAACTACTTCTCAATCTCAGACCACCGTTATCAAATACAATTTGCATTCAACATTCACATTCAAATTGTCTTCTAATCACCTCCACTCTTTTCTTAACAGGTCCAAAAATAACTCTTTGCAGGTAAATTCAGACACTAGATATAACCGTAATTAAATAACACATTAAAAAAAAGCTAAATTCTACTGTCACAAATCAAGAAAGGTTCTTCTCCAAATAGTTTATGTCCAGCATAAAATCAACAAGGCTCAATTTTATGATGTAGACTCTTAAAAAAAAAAAAGCAATCTGGATAAAAGAAGGTTGTAATCTCTCAATATCAAGTAGAAATATTCTCATTGTTTTTATGGTAGATTAAATCCAATGGCAACTGGTATCTTGAGGTTTGCTGACAGTGGATGTCACAATTCTTTGCTTAAATCTATTTACCTCCTGAATTAACTTGACATCTGTTGATAGATATATTCCTGTACACTAAACTCACCCAAAACGGTTCTTTTGTCAGGTCTTGAATTTCAGCAGCAAATGCCTTTTTTGCATTTATTCACATCGCAATACATTTCACAATCATTTGTCCCTCAATTCTTCACATAAATGTTCTGAGATATGAGATATGCTATGCTATATTTAACTATTAAATGATACATTTAGTATGAGAGCAGAACATGAGGAAAGTATCACACTTGATTAAAATCTAGTTAAAAGAATTCTGAAGCCATGCACTATGCATTGCCGTTTTCAAGGGAGTTTCCTCTTGTGGTAGCAAACTTGTACAGGTTGGTCTACTAAAAAACTTTGCCATACAGTTCTGAGATATTTCAAAATATCCCAAATACAGTAATCCTCTCTTAGCCTTCATTTCCAGTAAAACTACAGAGCAGAATCAAGAGCTTTTACTCTTTAATTGAAGGAACAATTTCAATAGCTGATGCGATATGATCTAGAAAGATTTCAAGAAGTATGTCAAACAACAAAAAACAGTTGAACATCTCTACCAACTCCTAATTTGTATGAGATGAGTCCATAAGCTACTCACTAAAAATGCCAGTGACCTGATACCCTTTTTCAACACGGTGATAGTCTTGATTTTTTTACAGAAGTATTTTGCTGTCCAATGAAATATAGTTTAAGATGTCATGATTTTATCAATACAGTGCAGAAATGGATTTAACACCAGTTTAAAACCTTGCATACTTCAGCCATAGGTGTTCATAGCGTTCATTTCTACTTCATGGAAACACAGTTTAGGCTTTTGCTAAGCAGATTTATAGAAGGGCTTGCTTGAACCTCTGCTGCAGGATCAATACAGTACTTAACGATATATAAGATATATAAAGAAAGAGCCAAGTGGGGACATGAGCTTAATTACACACAGATTCAGAGAGTATTTTGATTGCATTCAGCATGAATAATAAATGAGGGGGAAAAGGGTGAGTACAAATATTCAAGCATCATGCAGACAAAACATCTGCAAGTATGGTATCTGAGTGCAAAATTCCAAGATGACCAAATAAATAACACTGGACCAAAATTACAGACAACAACTATAGTCTAACTACTTTAGGTAGTGAAATATTTAAACCTCCATGCAGCATGCAAACAGAATAACAGGTGAAGGAGGAGGAAGTGGATTCCTCCAAGGTGATGCAACACTTTCTTTTTCATTCCCACTCTCCTGGATGATCTTTACATTTGTCCAGCTCTCAATCAACAGCTCAATTGGTTTAATAAAGTGGCAGTCAACAACTGAGTAGACATAAGGGAATTCCAGTTGTCCAGTTCTGGCAACAGGTAAGAAGCTATGGATTGGAGGGCTTTGGCAGACTAGGCTCTATAAAACTCTCTTATTGTTTATATACCAGACTTAAAAGTACTAGGCCAGTAACTCTTCCAGACTCTCTGATCTACTACCTGCAGCTCTGGAGCAACACATATTAAGAATTATGCAAGATTTCTCTCCAGGAGAGGATATTTTCAAATTAAGGTATCATTTTAGAAGACAGGTGAAGAAAATATTTTTCTAGGAGGTGGTACTTCTCTAATGCTATTTATTGAAAAATTCCTATCTCTTTCATTCCTTTAAAACAACTTGGATACGTTAGGAAGCTCGATATTTGGTACCACGCGAACTAAAAAAAAGAGAAATCATCTCACTAAACACTGTGATTCTCCAGAAATATGAAGAAAACAACCCATTTTTGAAATGTACGTTAACAAGAAATGAAAAATAGATCATCTACAATGACGACAAATGAAGTCGAACAAAAAAAAAAGCAAATAGTAACTTTTTCACAGTTTTAAACAATAAAAGCTATTTTCTTCATCAGCAAAATACCAGTTTTAAGATTACACACACACAGCCCCCCCACCCACCCCCGTGGAAAAAAATTATTTGGAAATACTTAACATTGTTACATAATAAAAGCATACTTAAAATATAAAGCACCATATAGTAATTGATTTTGTGCCACTTTATCCACTGGTAAAATCGATGCATACTATTCCTAGCTAAATTCCCATACTCCTAAAAGTTCCACAATTTAAAACCTCTGTTTTTCAACAGCAGAGACAAAGCTGTAATTCATACTTCCTGGAAGTTATTTAAGAGCAAGAAAACCTACTCTAAATAGCATAAAAAGCCAGGAAAACTTTCACTTAGTCTCCTGATATCATATGCCTATGTGTCTGTTTGTGGTTACTAATAATTTATGATCAATCACCAAATACTGAATATTTGCAGAGATAATTTGGCACCTATTAATAAAATGACAAAAGTTTCAAAGCACAAACAATTTGATAATTTGTTTACTAACCTATTCATGACTGCTGAACTGCAGCCACTAATAAAAGTTTTGAGAAATTAAATTCCAGTATCAAAGAAATAGCTGCTAAATCACTCCAAGTCCTAGTTTTATTAATTTACCTTTAATTGTACTTCCAATTCTCAGATTTCATCCTTTTACCTCCTATATGCTTTAATCACTACAAAAGAACTTAACTCCTCAGTGTCATCTTCTGTCAGATACTGATATTTCTATTCTTCTGTTTTATAAGACTTTGAGCTCCAAAAAACCCTTTGAGAACAAAAATTTCAATGCTTCAACACTGTGCTTAGCAATTTCCACACACCCCACAGCAGGACAGTGTCTGTGGTGGAACAATAAACAAGCAGATCTCCAGTAAAGATTTTTTAAATGCGAGAATTCGATTAGATAATTCAAGTAGGGCTAACTGGTATTTCAAACAGTCTAGAGAGAGCTAGGGAAAAAAGCATACTTTCCTTAGGAAGGAAAAAACCCCAAAAGAATAGGTTACAGTTGTGTATGTACGCAACAAAAATGATGAGGACAAAGTATTACTTTTTCTGCAAGATGCATCCTCCCACACATTAACTGAAGAACTTATGCAGCATTTTAAAAAGGTACAACTGTGTTAAGAAGAAAAATAATCACAATCTGGGCAGACTCTGCAGCTGCCCCTTTGACTTATCAATTTCAGTAAGCACAATTTCAATCAAGTCTAGATAAAATATACTAATCCTAAATAGACCAAGTTTGTCACCTACCACTTCCTATAAGCTGCTTACTATCCTGAAAAAGAGAGAGAGAGAGAGAGAGAGAGAGAGAGAGAGAGAGAGAGAGAGAAGAAATGCTAAATTAAATGCCAAACAGTAGCAGACAGCGCTTGTTTGGCTGATTAACTTGTAGACAAGCATTACAAATAAATCTGAGCATGGTCTGCAGCAAATTAAATTTCAGTGCTTTTAAGAACAAAGAATTCCTTCGGAAAGAGGATTAGCAACTTTACACCCAGGAATAGTTTAATTTAATTGTTCTACAATCCGATATTTAATATGCAAATATCATTTTGATATATAACAGCAAATTTAAAATAAGTGAGGAAACAATTTCAATATGTAACAAGAATGTCTCTCTTCTGAGCATAATTATACAAAATAAAGCTGGTCGAGTTTTTTTTTTATTATTGGGATTGAATTCTATTAACATGAATCAGAACAAGTCCAATTAAAGGTTAAAAACTTGAAATGTTTCTAATTAGGAGACTAAATAGCTGCACGATTAGAGTGCTATAGTTAAAATCCCACCTCAATGACCTTCCTGGCCTCTTTGTATTTTCCTGTTTGCAAGAAGGCGAAGAAGAGATCATAAAGAGCCATCATGTCACCATATTCTCTGCTTATAAAATCTGAAACTAGAGAGAGAATAAAACTCATTAATTTACTAAATATCCTGAATATATTCTGTGATTGAAGCATTTTTATATACACATCAAATATTCTTAACACTAACATTTTCCAAGCATCACAAAACTCCAAGAATAACCTATAGGGAAATAAATTTTGAAATATATGGGATGATTCCAACATATTATAAAATTTGTTGCAGCCTTGCAGTTGAGCATATTTAAAATGGTTTTCAGTTTATCTGCACTATATTTTTAATAACATGCAGCAAAGTAGACTACATACTGGCATTCTCTACTTTGTGAAGATATAGGATTTATTAACTGCACAACTATGTAAAACTACTGTGTTGTGTTACTATTAAGGTGTTTCGTAATAGTAATATGTAGCTAGAACAAGCATTAGCACTAATCTTTGCAAGCTCTATGCTGTATTATACAAACATTAGGACTTCTCTACATTTAACATTAGTATCAACTTTCAGTCTGAAGAATGTAGGCATCATTTAAGTGCTTTAAAGTCACACACAAAACCACATTTTTTTCTTTTAGTTGAAAGAAATAATATACAAATCATGGAAGAAAAGCCTCCAGAAAACTCCATCTAACCAGACAGCATTTGACTACATGCAACTAACCCTTTTGCAGAAGATCAGCATCTCCTTTTTCTATCAGTCTACAGTAGATGTTATGAAGTTGAAGAATTTTACCATACTTCTTATAACAGTTGATCAAAGCTTCCAGAGCTGCAGGCATGTCATCCCTTGTGGAATGAAACAAAACAAAAATAAAAATAATCAAACATTCCAAGCAGGAGCACTGCACATTAAATCCACTTTAGCCTTGAAAATTTCAAGGAAAAGTCATTCAGCAGTCTATAACCCAAAAGTGTATTTTTTTTCCCAGTAAGGTACAGTTACTCTTAAATAACAGGTAAAGTTTTCCTAAAAGCAAATACCACGTATGCTTGACAGTCACAGAAACAAAAAGAGAACTGCAGATTTATGCTGAACCCTCTTGGCTGTATAATTTTTGTTTGCATGACCACCGTTCACTACAGGGTAACCAAAGATGTGAATTCTCTTCATCATTAGATACACTTAACTGCTGAAGTAAAATTCTTAAGTTCTCCTATGTACTCTTGTGACAAAACCCCAATTCAGCGGAAATTTCAGTGTGTATTTGAGTTCTGTTTTTCCTGTTAATATTGTGCACATTACCTCCAAATACCTCTGTTGAAATATTTCCAATTTTTAAACCTTTAAAATGTTTTCCACTGCTGTTTTATTTCTGTATGGATCTCCAGAGCTATCTAAGTTAACCGCAACTCTTTATATTGCTTTGTACTTGCTTTACACCTTAACAGACTAGCTATAAATCGTATGTTGATTTATATTTCACCACATTTGCATGGCTAGCATTCTTCCATTCTGTGTAAAGTAGAATCCAATGTATATTTTCTGCAGTAAAAATTAGATCTTAGCAATCAATTCAACATTATATTAAGGTAGCAAAATGTATTTTATGCTGGTCTATCCATGTCACATAGATCCATGGCACTAGTATATATCCATGATACTAGTAAATTAGTGTGCAAGATACAGGTTTCCTTAAATACACTTCTTCAGGAGCCTTTAAGCAGTAAGTACCAGTAATAAGCACAATATTCCCATTGTTTTTATCTTAGTCCTTTGATGACTTTTTTCCCTGCATGTACAGTATTAATGGCTTCAGAAATATTCATAGTTAAAATGCAAAACTGAAAAGCCATGAAAACAATCAGATCTGGAACGTAAAATAAAAACAAATACAAATTAACATTCTACACTGTGCAACTAACAGAACTAAATAATCTGCTGCAAACTCTTTTTCAAAGGATTACAATCCAATCTAAACAAAAAAACAAACCAAAATCAACAGAGAACCACCACTGAAACACTGGTAAAACAATATGTGAAGTTATTCTTTGAAGGGGAATGTTTAAACTGAAATCGAAACAAGCAGAGATGACACACACAACATGTAGTAAGCAGCCAAACCACCAAGACGACTGCATTTTAGAATTCAAAAGGCTTATCAAATAAAAAAAGAGTAAAGTAGGCAAAGTGAAAAAAAACAAAACAAAAAAGCCAACAACAAAAAAACCCAGTTAGCAGCAGCAGCTGAAGGCCGTAATAAAACTGCCTTGAAATGATTTTGCATTCCTGAAGCAACTTTATTATTGATCAAGTGAACCTTAACAAATTAAGATATTACTGTCAAAATAAGCCAAATTCAGATGTCCTCTCCTCACTGCATTTGTTGTGCAGCACAAATTTTGCTTTTTCAAAGAATGAACTATCTAGACTATTACATATTATCTTGATCTAGGCTAGTATTTTAAAAAATTTAAGAGTAAAACAGAGAAGAATTAATTTTGTTCAGTAATAGTGGCATTCTGAAAAGGAACCTAAGATGATGGATTTCTACCTTATCCCCCTTACTGAGCCCTGTTTACAGTGCATCTTCTGGCACCCCATGGAGTCATTTGAATTTTTGTCATTTGGGGTGAAGACTAAATTACAGGTTAATTTCAAAACTGCAAGTAGATGTTGCAGGCTAGATTACTGTCATAAAAGAGAAATACTATGGTAGTTACCATAGACAGATATAAAGCTTTATATAATCAGTATTTTACTCCTGCTTTAGATGCAAGTTCAGTTAACATCTAAAAACCAGTTTTACAGAAAAATATTCAATTTTTAAGGAGGCACAACAACATTTACACATTCAAATTAAAGTCTTCAGTGATAAATCTAGCTTTTCAGATTGATGCTCCAGCAGCCATAGTATTGTCTCGGCTGTATCCCTAAAGGACTAAAGTGTCTGTTTTTAGGTCAAAGCTATCAATAAATGAACAAATAATTGGAATGTCATTCAAACAAAAACATTAAGAGTTTTCTAGTCTCTAAATGTATACTTCTGAAGGGCATTAATACGGTATGGGCAGAGAAAAAAAGTCAGCAAAGAAGTGCGATAATCAAAATGGAAACATTGTACTTGTTACTGGTACTTGCTGCTCCAAGGCAGCTGAATAAGTCTGGATTTAACGAGGTCAGTACCTTACACACTAATTTAATAGACATTTCTTTTGATCTATCGAAGTCTGATATATTTGTTCAGTTTCATTAAAGCAACCAACCAGTCATCCACAGTTTACTAGAGAACAGCACTTATAAAACAGATAAATGGTAACACTGGCAAGAACCAGCTATAAAACTACAAAAGGTATAAGAAACTGTTTGTATTACTACTGCAAAGAAAGAACAATCAAGCTTATGCTTGTACTTAACGTGATTCATTCAACAACCTGCAGTATTTCTTAATTGTCACAAACTGCAATTAATTCCAAGTAAGTACCAGCAACTACTTTTAAAAGCACTTCTTAAAATACTGTAGGCTTGAAATTTTGAGTATAGGTAACATTTTAATGTGTTTCTTGTTATGACTCACTAACTTAAAAAAAAAAAAAAGAACTGCACAAAAAAGATTTTCCACGTTTTAAGAAAATGCTGTTTAGACATAAGGATTTTAAGCTAACAAACAGCCATATATTTGAAAACATTTGGCAGCCTTTCCATACAGACTTATGCATGTTGAACACCCTTTTATCTTCCCAAAGTATGCTTATTGCACTACTACATTAAAAGCCTCATCCAAAAGTACTACTAAATTAATATGGATCAAGTCAAAAAAGAAATAAAGGCCATATACTCATAGCCATGTTGGAAAAATCTGATTTCCTGTATCAGTCTGGAGAAAATAGTATTTAAAATGTGAACACAGATGATCCGTGTTTCATTTTGAGTTGGCCAGATAGTACAGCTTTAAGTCACTCACAAATATTATCTGTTCAAGGCTAATAGCTGTTCCACTTAAAGATTAGGTGTATTGTTCTTTTTTTAAAAAAGGAGATACACGACTCTATTTGAATGACAGGAGGAGCCTTGGTGACCACTGCATTACACTTGGTCCTTATTTAATCCCAGAAAAGTCCATCTTCATTATTATTTTTCAACTACATTGATGCTAGGGTTAAGATACTTTAAGTTTTTTGAGTCATTTGGTTTCTGTTTAGGATACTTATGAAGTCCAAGACACTATGGGCACAATCTTCCAAAACAGTTGCGCGAACAATTTGACTCACACAAAGCTATCTGAAGGGGCAGAATTACTCATATGTCTGAGTGTTTGCAGAACACGCTCTGTAGCAGAACTGGCTGTAACGTGCACGGATATAACATCCCCCTTCAATTTCAACAAGCCACTCCCCTCTTGCTTCAAGAATGTAGCACTAAATCTAACCCTTTTACTTGTAATAAACAACTTTTCCAGCCAGAGAGACTGATAAAAATAAGACTCCAAATATTGATTTTAATTGGAATGAAGTGCTGCAACATTATGCATAAAGCTTTAGTGAAGTGGCAATTTACCTAAGGGGTTTACTGATTGAAAAGCTCTCAAACCTGAAATCACTAGAGAGGTAGAAAGAAAAAAAGGGACTCTCTGGGGTGGGGGTGGAGGGTAGACTGGTAAAACAAATCCCTCTCTGCAAATCTGTAGCAGATGTTAGTGTAGAGGGAAGTCAATTCAGCAAGGTACAATCAGCTTTACAAAAATTATTCTGTTAAAAGAGAACGGGCTCTTGAAAGACCTAAATGTTTTTCTGTTCATTTGCTATACTAAGGAATCTTCAAGGAGACTGGTGTTGCAATTACAACTAATCCTCCCCAAAAAATTAACTGTGTTGAAGGCTTTGTAATTTCCCTAGGTACAATTTAGCTGTCACTTACTTTAAAATTTACTCAAACATGCGTTCCGAACAGCACTAACTTCACATGTCAAGTGCTTTCCAGCCAATTGAGTCTAAACTGGAAGTCGGTGTTAAACAACTGAATGATTAGACAAGATAGCTCATTTCCCTGCTCTTTTGTTCAGAATAAAATGCCACATTTACATTATCAGACTCAACAGGATTTTCTGACAGAGGGAGAAAAAACCCTAGTGAACACTGTCCGCACCAAGCACATGAAGCCTGTCATTTACCAATCATCCTTCAAAAAGCAATAGCCATGAATGTAACTTAATTACGACCCAATGATCCTTGACAAAAAATCATCTTATCACTGTCCTGTCCCCACAGGGCAAATGAGACACTTTTGTCCTTTGGCACTGACGATGCTAAATTCCTAATTGCAATAATGGAGTAAGAGAGCCAAACATCCCTAATTTCATTGCAACACAGAAAGAGTTTTAATACAAATATTTGAAATAAAGCCACTAAAAATTAGAAAAAACTCTCCCAACTAGATATATATGTTTCCCCAGTAAAAAAATATCACCTAATTTTAAAAGATACTTATTTTAAAAGGAAATTTAAAAGTCAATTAACTTGCATGTGCTAGAGAATCATCTCCAAAAAATCACAGGTGAATTTAACTTCATGAAAAAACATCAGAAGAAAATTGTCACAGCACTGGATTCATGCTGTATCTATTACATATGAAACCAAACAAAATGGGTTTATATAAGATTAAGCAAAAACCAGCGCACAAAGCTTTACTGGACAAAACTGGACAATTGACCATTTTTAAAGAAACACATCTAGCTACACCCTTTTGATAATTTAAAATAAAGACTTCAACTGTCTTCACTGACTTAAAACTACAAAATATTTTGTTCCAGCAGTCCGTAACATCTTCATAGTTTTCCTGCAAATTTAATTCCCTCTGCTTAAAAGCACTTCTGATATAGGGAATCAGTAAATTTCAAACCTGAACACGTTTTAGTTTGTTTCTTTTCTCAAAGGTAATATTATTCAAGGAGAGCAGAAACAAACTAACATTAATGAAAAGACAGGAATCACACTGGGTTTTTAAGACATGTATTCCTATTTTTGGTTGTATGAAAGTTGGCTTGAGCAGCTTTCCTGGAGGAAGAAAAAAATCATCAGTGGCTACTCCATCTGTTAATTTATTGTCTAAATAGGTATTATCAAGTATTGTACAGCACAGGAGCAGGTTAGCTTCATAAACCTCTTCAGTTTTATAAAATGGGTCATGTTCAAATAGGTTTCCCCTGACAGCTCATAGAAAGGGCAAAAGCCAAATCTACAACCCTTACATCACAAGAGAATTTATATTATGTAGGCAACACAACCTTTATCAATCGTCATCAGTTGGAAGAACCAGTTCATAATTCATTTTAAGATAAAATACAAGCTCTTCACATACTTGCAGCTTTCAGAAACTAAGATTTTTGTCATAATGTCCAAGGCAGGTTTTATCATCTTGGATGACAGACCAAGATTCCACATGCGGACTGTCTCAATTTTTAACATGATTTCACCATCTTGAGAAACTGTTCAGAGTTATATTCAAGGCAGAATGTCCATTCTACTAAAATATAAGATTTGTCAGCTTTTGTCAAATTATACTGTTCATCATCATCGATTTTCTTCATTTCCATGCTCTGCTGCTAACTGGCACTTTTTAACATGCACTAGGACTTCCCAAGAATTTCAGAATATTCAGAATTGAGTATGGAGAAAATGGGTCGATGAAAACATTTTACACGTACAGTTGCAGAAATCTTCAAAAGCATATCACAGATTCCTTTACATGCAATTAAAAAGTTGAAATAAATTAAGAAACCAAAACAATAGCACAACCACTGCTGTGGAACGTTAAAAAAAAAACAACCCAGAGCTAATTTCAGAGGAATACTGATGACTTGCAGCTAAATGACACCATTTCAGCATGATACTGGACCTGTAGGATGGCAAATAGTAAGCACTACTGCTGCAACAAATGACTAACACTTCAGTCACTCACAACTTTCAAAAACTCTTATCTCTAAAGACAAAAATAAAAAAGTTTCAGTGAAATTCAGTTATTCCAAGCAATTCACGTGGGAAAAGTTTCTCCTTCCTATTCTGACATTGGAGAGGAAGCAAGTCTCTCCATCCATAACGCGCCAGGGCGGGGGGGGGGGGGGGCGGAATAATCACAGGAAGTGAGCTTACTTTGTATTGTATTTTTATATACGAAATGTATTAAGAGTTACACAGGCGAGTACCAATAACTTGTAGTCATACAGTTCAACAGTATAGAATTACTTTCTCCTTTAAAAACCTAGTCTCATGAAGTGTCCCTTTACTAAAACTTTCTAGGAAAAACTTTTTAGAAAGTTTTGTCAAACGTTCATAATCCAAAAAAATGTGGAATCAAACTAAAATAACACTCTTACTGTCCCGCCTCCTTTGCATCCACACATGATCCCATCTTTATTTACATCATCATATACTACTTCTGAAGTGAATAGAACCCAAGTAGCACCATGTACAGCTTGCATGTCAACATGCATAAAGCAATTACGTAAAATGCAGCTGCTCTTACTGCACACTGCAAAGCATATCAGGTATTTTTCTGACACAATAGTTACATATGATTGCAGTTAAATTACTTTCATAAACATTTGCCTTGTCTTGTGATGTAACCAAGGCAGTGTTGATAACTGAAAAGATGTACACTGTATTCTTAACTGTTGACCACTACACTAAAATACTATTTTTAGAAATAGTCTACCAAGAGTTCCATCTTTCAGACAAGAATTTTGAATACAGAAAACGTTATAAAAACCTTGCACACCCAGAATACTTAAAAGAACTAAAAAAGCTACATTAACAGAAACATTAAAATGCATCTTTGAGGCTGACTTACATGATACTATGAAAAATTCCCTTATTTCATAGGTATTATATTTAAGCCAAGAACATTTCATATACACGAACTAAACTGCAAGAAATTGGTCAATAACTTTAGCTGCAAGAGATTAAAATCTAGCAACTACACAAATGACATAAGAAAAAAAATAAAAGGATTGTGCAGATGGTAAAGGAAGTGAAAAGGAACTCTGCTTAATTTCAGTAAGGAATTTTTATATAGTTGATATGTACATTAACTCAAATATTCTACACCTCATAATGAATATTTTTATAAAGGAACACAACACATGGAATTACGGGTACAGTACTTCTTGCCAGAATGAGTGTAAGAACTTCCTTTCCTCTATTAAATGTTCTTAAAAGTATACATGGAGGAAAAAAAAAAAAACAACAACAAAAAAATCTACAAACAAGACAGTACTTTCTCTGAATTTTTAAATTCAGCAACACAGCAGTTTATTGGCAATAACATGAAATTATTTGAATGATGTGAATTACAAGTATTTCAGTGTTGAAGAACTGTCCTTCAACTCACCTGAGATGTATTAGATGGCACAGCAAAACAATGCTGTTTTGATGGGAAAACACATACTACTAGACCACAAGAGCTGAGGATGTAGCTATCATGCTCTGAATAGTGTCAGACAGACTTTAGAACGAACTAATTCATAAGGGTATTCCAGTATATAGCCATTTAACCCCTGATGCGCCTGTAAGACACAACTGTTGTTCCCAGAGACCGTGATGTGATGTACAACTGATGAAAACACACTTAACCAACTGAAGAAAACATATTTGCCCATTACTATTCATAGATCACTTAAGCAACATATGCACGCATGTGTGCATGAGCACTTTCAAACACGAATGTGTGGCTGTGTATAGCATACACAGGTCATATAACACAAATAAATATCATATCATAACTTGTTACATCTGAAGCCCAAACATAGCTTACTTTTCAAGGTGAACTGTAATGAGAGGGGAATAAAGGGCAGCAGTTTCTGCCAATCCCAGGTTCACAATGGCCTCATATAATCGATTCACTGTTTCAACTTCACCTCGCATGGCAGCGGCATTAAGAACGCGGTAAAAAGATGCAACTGTTCTGTCGGAGATAGGAACATCCTTCTCTTTCATCTCCGTTAGAATGTTAATAGCATCTACAATGAAACAACACAAAAGAACCTTAGGTAATTTCATGTAGG
>NW_010204209.1:130965-155764 GCF_000695765.1 Mesitornis unicolor
GAATGTAAATTCTGGCGTATAATGCCGATTTCAAGTTAATTACTACTTGCATTTCTAAACGAGACTACAATTATAAATCCACAATAGCATGGTTTTATCATTTTGCTGCAACTTTGACTACAAATTATAGATAGGAACTGTGTGCCCACTCTGCACCACATAACCCTGTATAGTCTGCCCTATAGCTGCAAGATTCTACTAAATGGATGCTTTTATCGTTCAATGCTAACATCTGCTAAATCACTCCATTGTTTCTTCAGCAGATGGCTTGTCACGAGGCCAGATAATAAAGATATGTTTACACTGTATATACAGCCAGACTAATGGTCTGATACCGATAGGGCCTGTTTGCTGTGTCGATACTAATTAGCCAAGGAGAGCCAATGAAAGCTTGCTAACAGACTGCATGTTAAAACATTAGGTTCATTAAGCTTCATTAGTAAGGCAGAAACAAACATTTTGGTATATGGAATAAGTGCATTTTTATAATGTTCTTAATTATTGCATGGACAGAATGCTTTGACCACTTTACATTTGGCTACATTTATGAATTATTTTATTTACTGAGGGACATTTATGCTCTTAAAAGCAAGCTAATCTTTTCAAACTGCTTTAATGTAGAGGTGGTCATGATCTGATTTGTTATCATTTGGAAACCATCAGTTTTGTTTATTATTTTTCTAACAGTATGCTTAATAATAAGGCTGAGACAAATTTCAAAGAAAGATCTTACAGGAAAAATTACATTACCTATTTTATTTTATTGTATAATGTTTTATATAACATCATTAACATTTCGTGTCTAGTCTTGGACCTTGTTTTTATAGTTTTAAGTCTTTACAAAATCACAGAACTCAATATTCAGAATTAGCTTTTAAAGTTGATGACAGTCTAGAGTTCTTTTAAAGATCAACCAAATCACGTACATTGCAGAATTGTATTAGACTAAATTACAGAAATTAAAGAGCTAACAGCCTAATGCAAACATCTACAAATACAAAATAGGCAGCTTGCAGAACATTCATTAAAGCCAAAATTTCCCTGCAGTTTGACAGATTGATTCTAAAATTCAATAACAAACACATAAAAGGATACTAACAGAAAAATATATACTTTATATAAAGTTAAATTATTTTTTGCAGTACTTGGCACTTCTGAGAAGGTTATGTTTATAGGTTTTATGTTCAGCCTTCAGACCTTCTTAAGCAAAAACAAAGCCATTAGTCTAGGCACATACGCAATTTGTGCCATAAGTCATGATCTTCAAACTCAATCCAAACAGCAATGCTAATAAAAACTAGCTGCAGAAATGCAAAAAGCACTGAGCTGTGCAAATGTAAATGACAAGCTTGCCAATCCATTAAAACTAATGGCCTGCACTGTCCAAGCATCTCTGGTTGAATTCACATGCAAATTTGTATGCAAAATGTTCAAGCACTTTTCAAGACATGATATACCATTAATATCAACTCACATTTTTATTCTTGAGGCAAGATACCTTTATTATATAGCAGAAACACACAATGAAAGCAAATGGATTACCTTCTAGTCTACCATGCTTTCCTAAGACTTCTACCAGCGCTACATACTTTCCAGTGTCAAGAGCAACAGGTGAATTCTTAGGGAAACTAGAAATTAAAACATTAAGAATTGTATCAACAGAAGTTCATATTTTATGGATCCAGCTTAAATTTATTTTTAAAACTGCATAACAAAACAAGAGCATTGAAAGCTAAGAGCTAATAAGCATTAAATGAAAAATATGATAGGCTTTAAAAGATGTACCATTAAAATGTGATATTTTAAAATATTATCCACACCCCTTCCCACCCCAAACCCCAGAGGTTTTATTTTAAAAGAGCCAAATGGCTTAATTATTTCATAGTTATTATATAAAACAGGGTATTTCCCAGAAGCCTGGGAAGAAAACTCAGTCCACGTGGCTGGGGCAGGGCTAGATGAAGAATATGAAGAAGAATATGAAACTATTTGCCTATAGTAACAAGTTAAAGTTACTATTTTGAAGTTTCTGCTATTTTTTTTTCCTTTTTTATGGAATTTTTTAAATTAATTCCTTCTCTGCTGTTTCTTTTTGTAACAATTTGAAGAGTCACTTCTTCGCAATTCTATGCTACATTTGAGGGAGATCAGTAAAAACGTGTTACTGCGGTGAAGCTCCACTAGAAGACTCAATTACATTTCATGCAAGCTCACTATGGGGATTATGTGAGAGGGGCAGTACAGCCAAAAGCAATACACTACCGTTATTTGCAGAGTGGCAAATTTCTTGATATTCATAGCTCAATCATTTCACATAATTTCAAAACACTAGCAAGGTGTAATGAGCACCTGCCTGCTAACCTACTGTAAAACCAAAGCAAATACTTTGTGAGTGCTTAAGAGAGAGAACCTGAAAGTAACACAAAACTCATTCTATATTCACTGTAGTCGCAGACCAAAAGGAAGCTTTCAAGGGAAAAAGGGAAGGGCCAAACAGAAAGACGATCTGTAAGAATTTGCTCCTGGATAAGTCATGCACAGCATGTTTTAGCTGGGAGCTAATTTCCACAACCAAGACACAAAGGTCTGAAAACAAAAAATTAAAGTAAAATGATTGGTAGCACTTTAAAATAATGTCACTCAAAGACTGCTATTCTAAAGACAATACAGGTGCAGCATATTCTAAATGCATTTTAGGTGCTTCCTAACACACAAGACAGGCACTTTCCCCTCTTGCCTTAAATTAAACCATACTTCAATTTAGACACTATGTATGTTTAAAATAAAAATTGTTATGTAGGATCTGTTTTGTTTGTCTTTAAAAAAAAAAGATAATTACTGACTATACAAAGTAGCTGCTTCTCACGTTCAATTACACAAAGCACATTTTTTTGTTTCAAAAAAACCACACCCTTGACTGTTTTAAATGCATATACGTTGGTAGGGAAAACTAATTAAAAATGGATGAGGGGGTTAATACTCAACCTACTTAATTCAACAAGGTCTGTGTATCAGCATAAATCTCTGTGACATGTTTCAGTGCCGGTGTACTTACACTTTTTCTTTCAGGTTCATTGCCTCTTCTACGTTATCATGTCGACAGCACAAATTTATTAAGGCTGCATAGCCACCGACAACCATGTCCGGTTCATATTTGGCTTTCACTTCAAGGGCTTTTTGCATATTCTAAAAAAAGGAACAAAGCAAAGATGTGAACTAGAGGAAAAGTCAATATGGCATTATGATTCTTGTATGTTCAGTGTGCAGTTACATGATTGCTTTAATGCTTTTAGTAGTATAAGATCACATTTGAAAAGAGCGCTGTAATGCTTTAGCAAATTTTAGGTGAAAATTATTTTGCAGAAATTAATATTTTTCTAAAACACATTTTAGATTTAATTAAGCATAGGTTTCTAACAATTTTTTCTTGCTTTACGTTTACATTTCTAGCATGTTTTAATCTAAGATTTTATTTTTTTTAAATCCAGACAGACACCACAAACATAACTAACCCATATTCTAAAACAGTACTTATTTATTTGAAATTCATAACGATATTCACTTGGTACACTGTCAAACACATAACAAAACTACTTCCTAAAGAATAAGAAACTACTTAATGATCCCATGGAAAGCATTTATTTTTTTAATACATTCCTATTCACACATTTGACCTCTTTGAACTTAAAATGGTGTTTGCTTCTAGTCTTATTTCATATGGAAAATCATAGAGGCAGACAGCTGAGAATCACTCTTTCTAAACTGTATTCTTAGCAACAGAGAATATTGTGCTATCATCTGCATGACTGTTACTGTTCCTATATATACAGGATCATACTGAACAAGAAACTGAATACAAGTGTGGTGATACCCCACAAATTACAGACACACACTAAATGAATGTAAACTACAGCTGGACGCCTGCCGAATGAAAGCAAGAGACCCTTTATCTCAGAAGAGCTTTCCTCCTGCAGGAAAATGGAATTTCAATCCCTGCATTAACAACCTAGTAATATTTGAATTGCAAATGACTAGTGCATGTATCAGTTGCTTGACAATCTAGATATAAGAGACCGGAGCCATGGCTTGAAAGGACATTTGGCATGTATGATAAACCTATCACAGCTGTTATTATCATTCACTTTGCAGATTATTGTAAACAAACTTCAGCAACCCCAAAACATGCCATTCAAGGTGTTGCTGAAATTAGTTAACCTTTTGATTTAATTGCTTTTTGCACTTATGTTTGATTTATAAGCATCAAACCATGAAACCTCAAGCACTGCACTTGTCTTTGCTTAACTATGTCTTTCCATAACACAGTCATTTATGTCCCTTTAAAAATACAGCTATGTGTTTCCAATTATCTCTGCATTGCTTAAGATACCTCTTCTTCACAAAGAGCAAGTATGAGTTGTTTCAAGACATCTGTAATAGGCTGGTTTTCAGCTTTTCGCTCTTCTAGTTTCTTCTCCAAAGCAGACACGTCAGATTTAGCACTCTAAATGGAGGTAACAGAAAGAATGTCAATTGCAAAAACACCCTTCCCTGAACAACTTGTCGGATCACTTTAATAAAAGACAGATAAAATAATCCTCCTCTTTCACACTGCAAGATTTTTTTTAATCATTTAAGGTACTTTTATTTGTTTAAATAGTACATACTAATTGAAGATTTGAGTCAGAATACGGTAAAAAAAACCACTAAGTAGCATATCTACAAAGGTCAACATTACTATTTCTCTCATACTCAGTTTCTTTGTGTTCAGGGAAGTAGGGAATAGAAGCCTGTTTCTCTTTCCATCTCCACTCTGCTCGGATCAGTGATGTAAAGACTTGACACTCCACCATTAGAAGCAGTATGGATTTATATGGTTCCTGCCACTCAAGTGGATCACTATAATTTACAAGCATGAATTAAGCCTCACACCACCACTGTTAACTAACTAGAACTCTCAACAAAATATTTACCAGACAGGGAAACTGAGGCATGAAACCTCAGCCAACTCCAAGGTCAAGTATCGGGTCTAAGTGAAAATCTGGATAGCCTTTACTACTACTCTGGAAAGTAACCTCTGAACTTCAAATGGTAGATTTAAATAACGATAATATACTTCCATGATCTGAAAGCCAGTGATTACACTTCATCTAAAACCCATATCCAAACATTATTATCACAGTAAGAACAAGCATAGCTATCTGTGAATTTACTTACTTCTGGAATGTTTTCTGTAGACAGAGATTTTTTATGAGACAGTAACCTTGCATCCTAAAATGTAGTAAGACAAAGATATCACTAATGCCCCCAGAAAGTTCAATCTCTAAATAAGCATATCATGCTAGAAGTGTTCAAGTTAATTATATAATAGCAATGCTAAAAAAGCTGTATTCTGCAGCATTATTTCAGTGACTTGAAAAAGCACTTATTAAATGTATCCCTCAAAAACTTTCACATACGAAAGCAGCTTCAATAGCGAAAAATCATGGAAAAGTTACAAGGCTCACATATAATCACTGCATAAAGATATATATTTAGCAAAGAAGAATATATTCAGGGAGTACAGATACTCTGTTCTTTAGCTTCATAGTAATTGCTGTAGAACCACAGACCTTAATTAATTCAGGAACTTGAGAGGAGTCCAGCAGTCTGCAAATGCCGCTGCAGTAGGTTGCAGGGATAACTATATTCTGTACCAAGAGGTGGGGAAAAAATTATATGAGTTTTGAAACACAACCAAACTGAAATTTGTCTAACAGAAATTATCTCAGACGTAATTCAAGTCTCCAGCTCTTGCATGTCATTGAGAAGTGGTCTGGTTGTACTTAAAAGCAGCAATTTCAAATCTAATAGATACATGTCAGGCAGGACAGGCATTATGTAGCAAAAAATGAAATGGTACCATCTTCTTCAGCTGATGGAAGTATTGTCTCAAACGCTCCTCCTTGGCCTGTACCTCTGAGTCACTCATGCTGTCAATCAAGTGATAAAGAAAATAGCCAACAGCTTCTGTGGAAAAAAACAAGAGAAAGCATTCCACTAAAATTACCGAGACTGTCATGTTATCAAGATTAATTTATAAGAAATCATTTTGGTGTGAGATGTCACCCTGATGAGAGGCTCTGAAATGGCAACAATGATCACTGAGGCATAGAGATTATGTGGTTTGGGAGCACATATCTAACTGGTGAGTGAAAGGAATATTAATTATTTTCAGACCTAGTGACAGCTTTTCAGTACAGAATCTTACTTCAATCTATTTTTTCCACTACTGTGTGACAGAAGTGGTACTGCCCAAGGCCTTCCCCCCCTTTCCTGCCTGCTACCCCAAATAGTTGCCACAAATATTTTGTCACTGCTCAAAAGAAAAAACAGATTTCTAACACTTTGCATATTTATTCTGTACATTTTGCCCATTATGTTTCACTCACAAGCTACAAGTATTGTAATATTAAAACAAAAACAAAAAATATTTTAACCATTAAATCAACTAATATTGAAGTTGCTTATTAGCCAATGAAAATTAAAATTAACAGATTTTAGCAAGTAGTGTTAAGTTTCTTATCTATGCAAGTGTAAAACATATAGGGTCCTGTAGCCGAGAACAGGAAGAACATCAATCAGCGTCCTCTCAAGGGTTAGCTTTTCCCATACCCCGTGCCCCTCCAGCCCTGACAGCAGGAAAAAAAAAACAACAAATCAACCCTGTTTTTTCCAAGCCAGATTATACCAAAAAAGGATACTTATTTCAAAAATCAGAAGAGCTACTAAAGGTAAAACTAGGTTGAAAGACTGCTTTTTTAATTTTATTTTTTAAAAGTATTTAATACTGATACTGTGTTCACTCTAAATCTCTATTTTGCTCAATAAATTTAGAAGAATAAATAGTTATCAGCAAGATTTATTTTCAACTCTAAAACAAGATCTTGTGGATCTCACAAAATATGCTCCGATTATTCGAATCAGGATTTTAGCCAACATGTTTTCAAATTTCACTTTCAAAAAGAAGCAATCAGTGTTTACTGTTGTAATCCCTCAAACCCATCATTACACAGAAGAACGGATTTGTGGATAAGTTACAATCATAGAAATTGAAACTCTACCAGTTGGTCCTGGAGGCGTCAGGCAATATCGTTCATCCTCGTACAACAGTTCTGTTATCTGGTAAGACAGAATAATCGTACATTGCAGTCAAAAGAAGCAAGGACAAATAGTATCTGAAATTGAATTCTCAAAATAATAAAGCATTTCTCTGTTAAAGTATTATTCTTTACCACATCATAGTAATTCCCTGAGAAATACACGGAACATTTTTTTTGTAAATAATAGGTTTTTCTTAAAAAAAATATTGCAAACAGAAATGCTTTCTGAGGTATGGCAGTAAGACAGACACTCTAGTATTTGGGTTGTGTATCATTCTACAGAAAGTTAGCTATTGTAAGACATTGCTTAAAGCAAATATTAACCAGTGGCACTTCTAGAGATGCTACAATTACGTTCCAATTTATTGAAAGGCTGAAATAGGCCCATAAAGCTTTTTTTTGTTATTATTATTTTGAAAGAAGCAAATACATAAAAAGAGGAACGCTATTTCTTATGCTCTGTTAGATTTAAGAAAACTAATACAGCTGTGGTAAATAAGTGCAATTTTGAATGACAAAACATGCATCCATAATAGTTAATTGTATTTGACTAAATTTAGCACCCATTTCAACAGTCACACAAACGGAAGTAATACAGAGATTTTACTTCACCAGAATTAAAAGAAGCATTTACCCAAAAACCCCCACATCCTACCTACAAATACTTTAACCTAAACTACATCACTTTAGAAATCCATTTTACTGTTCTTAAGGAAATTATATCATCTTTAGCTAAAAGCTGAGATTTTAAAGTATTTTAAGAATTTTACTTTATCTGCCCCAATTCCAGAATGCAATCTGAAAGAAGTTAGAGGGAGATGCATTCCCACTGTCAAAGTGCTGTATTTTAAGCAATGATATAAGAAAAGTAGCCCTCACCTTCAATTGTTATGAAAATAGATAAACTATGCTGTAAAATACCAAATGTGTATTGGAATACTGTACCTATCTCTTCTCATTCTACGAATACCACGGACACTGTGGACAGTTAAACTACAGCTCTCTTCTGATCTTTTGCCCTCATCCTCCTATGACAAATCAAGACACAGAAGAACCTACAACTACAATAAAATCCAAGAAAGTCATGATAACACACTTCTGAATAAAATCTCATCCAAATAGGATGGATAAAAGAAAAAAAATTAACACGTGATATTATTTCTAATGCTAAGTATCTAGTTATTTCTTAAGTTAGCGTTTCTTATTTTAGAAGGTTAATACAGGAATTTACTCATAAATTTAATATTGACAACAAAATGTTTCTTTCTTCCATTGAACAGCAGGCGTAATTCTAGATACTACTTTAAGTGCAGACTACCACTACTTCAGTCCTCTGACAGTCCTTCAAAATTAATTTCAGAATATGAACAATAATAGATCTCCTTTTTTTCCTCTCCTCATCCTCTCTCTTTATTTTTTAATTGCAAAGAAGGAACGATAGAGGCAGAGGACAAAAACACCCTCACCACAATCTTCTCACAAGAGAAAATGGTAGTAAAACACAAAAAATCTGCACCTCAGAAGCTGTACTTGATTTATGCAAATCATTAATCAGTGACTTTCCAAATTAAGATTTCCATTTCATTCCAAGATTTCTTTACAAAACCTAAAATATACTGCAAGCCATGTACTAGTTTATTAGTCAGCAGATACAGTATCAAAGGAAAAAGACAAAAAGCACAGTGCATCCCTTCCCAAATTCTGTAACCACATCCCAGGCAGCATCTGCCAACATCTCCTCTATGCTAATGCTCTACAAAATTTATTGACTAAGTCATATTACAGTATCTTTCTAATGTAGCCCATACCAGGAACAGCAAGAGGATCAACCATGTCCCCTTGACTTCATCCAGGTGATTTTTTTTTAATCTGGCTTTGCCTTCAAGGTTTTAAGTTAAATGACAGAAGCTTTAAAATTCTAATTGTGCCTTATTATTTTATTATATGTGTGGGGATAGGAAGAAAGTTTAGGGAAGGGAGGAAAGGGAATGAAACAATGACAATTAGTACAACCATGGCAGGTTTTGTTATAGAAGCTACAACTATGTGCTGCCTTCAGCTATAACAACATTGATCTAGAAACTGCAGTAGCAGAAACTACACTGCACGGTAAGACCATATTTGATTTTTCACGATTACAATTAATTGTCCGATTTGGAAACTCAATTTCATATGGTTGTACAATCTGCCACTGACAAAAGCCTTGCTCAAATTAATCAGGTCTACAATTATCAGGCTTCAAATTCAGATTTACAGTAACACATCATAAACATGCAGTGCCTAAATAAGTTGATTTTCTTTACAGCATTATCTCCACTTACCTTGCTCCAAAGATGTACATCATTTGAGCTGAAGAGGGCAGCAAAGGATAACAAATTAAAAGCAACAAAATTACTACTTGTGTATCTTTTTTTTTAAAAGCAACACACACATCATTAACACTGAAGATGTTATTAAATTATTTAAATAGAATTAAAATACAATAATTGCCACATGTTGTTTAAATTAACTTTGTACAGAATATTGTACTTTTTACTATACTGCATAGAGTCATAGTTTCTGCTACATAACTTAAAATAGTGCCACAATCCAAATAGATATCTGAGACTACAAAGAATATATTTTAGTTTTATTATATGCCCTAATTGTACTTTCTTATTTTATACTTAATTTCACTTAGCACTTCAAGGAAATAAGGTTCATTCAAACAAGTCACACCTTACATAGCAAACACTCGATATGCGGAATTGGCTAGAGCAAAAAATCTAGACTCTTCATTACAATTAGATTTTTCATATAGACAGATAACTATAGACAGTTACAAATGCTTTTATATAATGCAAAAAAGAAAGTAATAAAATCTCTTACTTAAGGTATAATGTTTATTATAGTGAGATAAATAGACAATAATTTAAAAATAGGAAATAAAATATAGAAGAACTCTGTCTCCCTTCATAGAATAGGGCAAAACTTGCTGGAGAGCACCTGTCCATAAATCATCAGGTTACGATCAAAGATCAAATGTTAACCAGTTCACTGAAGTATAAAAAACTCATACATTAAAATGTTAGCCAGTTCACTGAAATATAAAAAACCTGATACATTCCTATAATTTGTAGAATGTAAAAATTCTCAGTAGAAGAACTTTTTGACAACTATAAAGCAAAAGTAACCTAGACAAGGCTAAGAGAACAGAAACTTAGGACCTTATTTTATCTTCCTATAGTTTTCCAAAGGGCAAAATAAGATGCCAGTTTTAACAGCTGCACAGAAACTTGAAAGCATTCATAGAAGTTTAGAATTTCATTTAGAAGGTTTGAGCCTATGAAACATTCATTCTTTTTGTGCTACTGCCACTTGTATTTGAAAACGAGTCAAATGCAGGTCCACACAGAGGGGGAAAAAATGCTGTCTGCGACGTTAGTTAAGCTTTCCTGGCTGAACTCGCTCCACCACTGACAGCATGACAATGAACTATAGATATCAAATGCATCAATTTCCTAAAGTACTTGACTCTGAAGTAGTAATGGTACATCAGGCAGACAGAATGGGAATACTTTGAAGCAGTTACTAGAGAAGAGCAGCTTCAACAAAAAAAATCCATAAACTAGTTTGTTACAGACATTGTTCACGTGTCCATGGTGTCTATATTCTCTACTTTTGCATGCCAGTCCTAAACTCCATTCATTTTAACATTCAAGACCAGCATTTAGTCATAAAATTTTGCTGCGGTCTTTACAAAAGGTACAAATACTTTTTTCTGCTATCCTATTATACGCTCATTTCATTTTCAGACTGCTTTAGCCATTAAGTTTAAAAAAGAAAAGGAAACAATAATTGTCATACTTTCAGACATAACACGGGGGTGAATTTGGGCACAGACAGCCCTGCACATAGCTTCTGAAGCTAGGTAGCAATAAAGGCAAACAAGACAATGTTAAACAAAAAAAAACAACCAACAACTTAAAAGAAGTTTTTAAGCCACACTTAAAAATGGCATGGAAAGGGGGAAACAAAAACCCAAAACCACACCAAAACCTCCTCAACCTTCATTTCTCCCAGAACTCCACGTTTTTATTCCAAACGTCTGAAAATCATTGAAATTGCCAGTGTAGTAACTGTTCTACCACTGAGGAGAGCAACTGTTTCACTTGGAGAGAGTACAATTCTTCAGCAGCTAGTTTTAACATGACAACTTGACAAAGTTTTTAAGATACTTTCACATTCTGAACAACCACACAACTTTCTAGTGGTAGACGTGTTTGATTCTAGCACTGTTTCTCTGTGGTAAACACTGCTATGGCTTCCTTTCTGGTGCCAGCCCTATTTCAACTGAGTATTTATGTATACTTAGAGGAAAAAAATGTGTTTCAAAAAAATCTGTTACTCTAATTAATACAACTGAAATGGATGATTTTGGAGCTAACTACTAAAAAGAATAGTAAAATATCCCTATTGGATCCAAATCATTATTTCACTTATTCCTTGGAAGTCAAGGTCAGCTAGGGCCTAGTTAACAAACCAAATTTGAATACTGGTTTGCTTTTTCTCCTGCTTTTCCCACAGTACAGCAGGATCAGCCAGACAGGACTTTCAACTTACTACGAAATTATTTTGGTCATATTCACCTGGTGTGTTTTGCTAATATCCAACTTAAACATAGTCACATCTCATAGCCATTACAAAATTTCAGAGAATAACTTAGTCAACAAAAGCAGTCTTCAGATTCTGGTCCTGATTAATATTAAGTGATCTCTCTGGTTCCCAGTGGAATATGTATGCTACAAAAAAAACCCCTTATTCACAGTCCTAAATGTTTGACTGGTGCAAGCAGTGAATGATACAAATGCTTGTTAATTCACAAATACTTGTATGAGCTTAAGACAACCCTGCAAGTTAGCAAGGAATCCTCCTTACAAACCGGGACAATATGGCTGTGATAGCCAAGTCATGGCAGTGTAGCAGAATGCCAACTGTTAAACGTGAGCTGTCAGGAGTGGTATTAACCCAGAGGACACAGAAAGGTATCAGATGTAGTAGAATATGCCTGGCTCCTACTGGTATTTCATCTGTCTCTAAGCATCCATTTACTTTAATGGTTAAGAATTATAATCTTTAGGGAAATCTTACATTAGCATGGCAGTTTATAAACGAAAAAGTGAATAAAGGTAAAACCCTACCGTGAGAAGTTTATACACTGTAAAATACCACAGAACAAACATGAACAGTGAAGTTCTTTTTAATCCACTCTATATATATAATAGTTGAAAGGGATGTTCATATATAGCATAGACAAGGAAACCAAGGAGAGCAGAGAGAAACAAAGATACTCCTCAGGTCTGCTACAGCTGGAACCCTACTTTTAAATTTTCAAACATGGAGTGTGGGAGGGGGAAGACTGTGCAGACTTGTGCTTAACAAGGCAAAAAAGAGAGCGAGTTTTGCTACAGAGGAAAAATAAAAAGAGGTATTCATATAGCAACCTTACCTTTTAAAACCCAAAATGAGGCTGTTTCTAATCTGACGACTATCAATAGGTGTGCTTGCTGAAGACACTGTAAATGAAAGAAATGTTTCTAATTAGTCATTGTAAAAAAAAAAAAAATCCCTGAGCTGCAACAAGCCAGGAGGTCATGTCAATAGTGTGTCATTAGAAGAACTATTTCATTAGTTTAGTGAATGCTAAGAAACTTTTGTAAATCAAAATTTCAAATAACAGGGTATTTAAAACAGTTCTGGTTTTATCAGTTCTAAATCTGCTCCATTTCAGAAGGGCTCAAAAATTTTAAGAGAGATTTCTCTCTCTACATTGCCTTTAATGCCAATAGTTAACACATTAGTCTTTTATACAAATTAGTAATAGGAGTAAGCACCTTATCTGTAAAAAAGTAAAAGACCAAAGAAAATATTATGTTCCAAAAGGCAAAACAAAACCCAAACAATCCTAATGAAGGAAACTTGAGATAGTAGCACTGGAACAGAAAAAGATTCACCAGGGGTGAATGGTTTTCTAATTGTTTCAGACTGAATAGCTGCATTAAAATAGACTTCACAATTCTGACTTTATTTCTTTAAATAAAAAGAAAACAAAAAATCCCCAAAACCCAAACCACTGCAAAAAAACCCAAACCTTTGTTAGGTTATTTGCTTTTGCTGGTGTAAATTGCCTTGTAAGAAAGAAGAAGAAAGAAAAAGTGGCATTTAAAGTGCCAATTAAGTTAAACATTGCAGGGAGAGAAAAAGATACACAATTCTAAATGTTGATATTTACGATATTGATTGAACACAAAGGAAACTGTAAAATTACCTAAAATAAGGTCTTTGTGAAAGGTCATTTACAGTTATGCCTTATGTCCTCATCCTCATACCACTTCTTGGCTATATATTCCAAATCATCCTACCTTGTTCATCTAGAATTGCTGTCTCTCATTCCAGCACCATAATCCAGCAAAGAAAAAAAATATAGTAGTAGACGCATTTAAGTCCTGTATGAAGTTATTGTCATCTGACTTCACTATCACAATAGAATTAACCCCTGTAAAAACCTGGAATGCACTGGGCCCTTTGAGCAAGGGCTGCAATATGGTGTATGGTAGAAGAGAACTGAAATAAAACCATCGGCTCTTTAGGAATCTGGGTAATAAAAGGCAGGAACAACATGCTGAAACCACTCCTCAGTCTAACTCCAGGAATTCAGAAAACTGAAAGTTTATATGTTGGAACGTTTAATTCAGTTTGAAAAACTCAGGTAAAGTTGGTTTCAAGAAAACCTCAATACAAATCCTATTTCAGCAGTATATTAAACTTTTTGCTCTTAAAAAGACGAGTAGAAAAGCATCTTAGTATGCTCAGCTGCTGCTGACAATCGGCAACCTGGTTTCCTTAGCAACAAACAAGTCTGCGAAAATCAAGAGGCTGACAATGAAGTGGAATGGAATGGCATGATAAAGGGAAAAAGCGGCTCTCATGTACACTGCCTTATGTGCCCAGATTCCTCAGCTGATGCTTCGTACTTTTCATCTTGTCAGTAGCAGAAATCCATACATTATAAGGTATGAGAAGCCGAATCAATACACCTAGATAGGAACCAGCATTAATAACCAACCTTCACCTCCCCTGACTACACTGATGAGACAATCTTGAACTATTTTCCATACTACATCTATTTTTCCCCTTTGTGATACTGCAAAAGAAGCCAAGTCAAAAACAAACAAACAAAATCTGCTGTTTAATATCTGTGCCTTATCATTACATAGGTGCTAATTAGATTTTGTAGCATTCATTTCAGCTTGGTAAACTATTTACAGGAGTACCTTCCTTTAAAGCTCAAGTTCAAAAGAAATGTTGTATGTCTTCATGAATTATTAACCCTCGCCTTTGTAAACAGAAATACCGCTACGGGATTTAAATTCAACACACAGACCCTAGCTAAATAACACACTATGTGAGACTAATTTCTTGACAGTAAAAGTGCAGCCTACTAAGTATGCCTGTATCATACTTTTGATACCATATGCATTTACCATACACCAGACATGCAAGTATTTATGCCTTATAACAGATTAAAACCTGACTATTTCAGTCATGAGTGTTCAGGAGTGGGTCTGCTTTTTCATGTAGGCAATAAAAACCTATTTCACTTTCCAGAAGAAGTTCCATTGCTCCTAATAAATAATTAATTTAAAAAAATAAGTTATTTTAAGCACTTAATTTTTCATGGTGAATGTTTTATGTTGCAAAGATGACAAACAAAATAATGGCGGAATATGAGGTGAATCCTAAAGATTCACTAATTGACAAATCTCAAATACAAAAATTAAAGAGTAATTAGTAATTTAATTTTGTCATTTTCAACACAACAGCTTCCCAGGGTCATGGCATATAGATTACGTATTTCTACATTCATTATATTAAAACAGTTAATGGCAACTGCAGCAAAAGACTGCTTAGGCTGTTCCTTGAACCTTTGAAAAATAAAACTGTTGTTTAAAAAAAGATCTTTCTGTATCAGATTTAGTCCAAATTTATGTATTTTATTTTTATCTTGGTATACTAGGCAAGTAAAAACTGAGTGTTTTAAATCTTGAAGAGAAACATATATTCCTTATTAACTAAGCAAATCATCCCATCCCATTCCATCCATTTAGTCAATGACATATATTAACTTTTGCAAGCACTGAGCATCAAAACAGCCTTTGGAGAAAACATTTTAAAAGTTATTAATTCATGCTGTTACAACTCCATCACCTAATTAACCCATCAAATTTATACACATAACTTCCATGACCAACAGATCAGCAGAACACCCTCAGGTTAACATCAGTGCCAATCAGTTTTTTAAAGCTGGTTCTTTTACTAATAATTCTGTAGTACTTCAGAGCCATATAGTTAAGACTAGCATTCTGCTGGAATTGGTGTTGCAAACAAAACCAAACCCTGCACCAAAGACTTAACAGTCATTGTGCAAGGCAAACTGCTTCCTTAAGCTCGTTACATATGAAAAGATCATAACTCTATCACAATCACAGCAAAGTTGTGATTTGTGAGTACCTTGTATGTAAACCTTACAGCTAGGTCAAATATTAAAAAATAATTTAACAGTGATATGTTGTCCAGAATTGGTAGTTTTGAACAGTCTGACATCTCATCATCACAGAGGACCTCACATAATAAAAGCTTTGCTCAAGTTTCCCCACATATTCTTGAACCTCATATTAACACATGTAAATCTCTTGGCCTACAACCAATCAACACTACCATCAAGTATGTAGTAACATGCAATATGAAAAATACTTACTTAGAGAAAGAACATTGTTCAGTCTTCCATTTGCTGCTTCATATCTTATTTTTGCTACAGAGAGTCCAACAGTTTCAAACAGGCAGCCATTTTCCTAGAGAGAAAGCAATCAATCATTGGAAATACACAGTGAAGACCTGATACTTTGTATTTTCAAACACTTCCTTCCCAGAGAACACTAGCATTCTTCTATTGAGAACTGTTGAGAGCAGAGAAGGTGCCTTACGGAAGTCTACATGGGTAGTCAGGTATGTCCTTACTGATCAAAAATTATCCAGCTTTTGTATGGAAATCAATTGCAAGAGACAAAAGTTACCGAAGGCAGAAAGAGTGGGACATTTAAACTTAGTCTGCAATGCTGAATTCTTCAGCGAGTAAGGAAAAAAAAAGTCTCCAGAAACAACTGTAATACTTCTAATCACCAGTAAAAAAAAAAAAAGAACATAAATCATTGTTTTCACTTGAGGAAACAGAAAGCTACTAAGTCTTGAGCAAAATATTTTGGTTAGCTCTGAAAAGGAGAAAGAAAAGCAGGCAAAAGACACCATAAATAAACTATCAGTTTCAAAAGTAATCTGAATATTCTGAAGAGGCTTCATCGTAACAAGTTAATATTTAGAGCACTACTGGATCTAAAGCCTTCACAGAGAACACAGAAAAACAAGCCATGCAGTAGTAATTTTTATTAATTCTAAATGTAAACTCACCTTCAGCTGGGCACAGGCAGTTCCACTATCAGAAAAATTTTTAAAAACATAGTCTGTGTATGTTTCTGCATCAAGTTCCACCCCCAACTCGTGCATCAGTTTGAGGACCTCAAAGACACCTATCAAGGCAAAAAATGGTAAGGCTAAGCATTTCAGAAAAAGGAAAACTTGAGACTCAACATTTAAAAATAAAGGTTGCTTTTCGATAAAAAAGGACTCGTCTCTTCAATTTCCCTTCTTGAAATTGCCATGCAAAATTCTGCACTTTTATTTTAGGTGTTAATAAGGTTCTTAATTATGAAACTTAAAACAGATGTGTTAAACTTTCTGTTCTGTGCTATACTATCAAAACCATGAAACTCTTGGCTAGTTTGGAAATTCCTGTTAGAGAGTTATTTTCTAACACAGTGACCATATGACAGTTACTCAGTCATATTTGCAAAACATCTTTCACAGCTATATATAAAAATGTCCATGTTATTGTGCATAAAAAACAAATCTGAAATTTAGTGTAAACTATGTAATAAAACTCAAGATACAAATGTGTTCTTCAATGCATAATACATTATTAGCTTTGTATCCAGTACCCAACACCAATTAGTAAGGCAAGGTTCCAAGATTTGTCTCTAGATCTGTTTAAAATGACTAACATTTTTGTAAGCAAACAGTTTGATTACTTTATCAATGCATCAGCTTCAAAGTGAAAATTCAGAGGAGAAAGGCTGGAGTATCACAAGCCTCAGTAAAGCTACATTACAACTTTTGCAAGGTTCAGATCAACTCACGTAACACCATTGTATATTACTACTGTAGATAGGCATTTGAAGACAACAGATACCAAATCTTAATAGTTCAGCAACTGGAATGTAGAGTTTTAGAGAATACGTCATGCTTTTTAATTGCTCACACGCTTCTGATTTGCAGAAACTTCTTACAGTAACCCTAGCTAGCAAACTCTGAACCCCTGTCAAAACACATACAGGTATTATCATTTTTTGCTGGTCTAAAAATGATTTGTCAGTTGCTGCAGGACACCAGTACCAAACAGCATATGTTTTTTTCAAGTTGCATTTCATACTTATTACTTCAAAAATGTAAAGTTTCCCAAAGTCTCTGTCTTTGCCCTGGAGTGTCACCTATGGAAAAGTGACACTTCCATGAATATTTTATGCAGTGCACTATGGTGCAAATAATCAAATGTGAATTCCCTTTGAGCACTTGAAAATACATGCAGGCAAGTCACACTAGATTAAAGTCGCATCATCTGTTCGAGTTTGCCTTAAACAAAACACTCATTTTGGCCCAGAGTCTGCAAAAATATGAATAAAGAATTAATTACAGTAAGTCTTTCTTAATACCTTGCCAATTTTGATAGCTAGTTCCTATTTCATGTTTTCAGCTTCCCAGGATATACATTAAGTCCTCTTATGCTGAAACCTTTTCAAAAATAACATTAGAAAGTAGTCTGAATGACTAGGCACCACAGTGAATAAGGTGTGGTAAACTCAGGAGATTTTAGATCAAATTTGTATCTAGAACAGAGTAGAAACCAGGCTTGTTAAGCATCTCTATTCCCTAGCAGACACTTGTCACAAAAACATTACATGACCTAGCACATTTCCTGAGTAGGAAAGGACACGTATGAAGACTACAACACCAGCACAACAGGGAGATGCAGATTTAGAAGGAATACCAGTATCAATACTGCAAATAGCCAAATTAATCAAGAAATTAATAAATCAAGAAAAAAGTTGCCACACATATCTTCATCTCTAAGATGGCTACAATTCTATTGGAGAAGAAAACACAGAATCTTATAATTTTACATGTATTTTCTACATCACTAAGAGCAGACCTACTTTATTATCACATACATGTCTTCCACAATACAAAGCAAAGAAATATCCACACTTAAATCAAAATAGTATAAAATTGTCAAATACATGCATGAAAAAGGATTTGAGTGGACTTTGTGTGTGGACTTAGAGTAATTCTTTTCTCCTCATATTGGAAAGTACACTAATCTCTTCTCTCTCTCCAGACCAAAGAACAGACTAAAAGAAAGACAAGAGTGCAGCCACATTTATCTAGAACACTGGCCTCTTGAACGTTTTTGAAAACAAGCTCGCAGTACATGTATATTTATTTAGAAATTATATACATGCACTACTATATTATGCACATTATAAAACATACACAAAAATAGAAAGTAAAAAATTACTAAATTATTTGTTTTATTTATTAACAGCTGGCTCACACCCCAGTGGATTGCCTTACACATCCTATTTTGAGAACACTGATCCAGAAGACTGGGTATGACTAAAACCCATAGTAATGTATCTCAGCCACCTCCCTGCTTGATCAAGAAAAGGTTTTTGAGGTCTTGGGCTGAGATATATATGGACTGCAAGAGCTGAGTATCTAAAAATCAAATAATTGAGTGGAAAGAAGACAGAAATAAGGAACAAAAAACAGCCAAACTTCTGTTATCCTTTTTGTCGGTACTGCAAACAGCACTGGAACACCCCAACAGAAGAGATTCCAGCCTCGCACCAGTATATCCAAAAACAAACACAGAAGAGATGAATTACAAGATAGTCATAACATTTCTGTGGCAGAACAGAGCAACTTGCTGCTTTTCAAGACATGAGAAGTGAGATTTGCATTTCAGGCCACCTTTCATTTCCTATGCTTCACACAGTCATGTCTTCTCCCCAAAAGCAGAAATCCCCCCTGCTCCGATGGGACTAAGGCAGTCACACAAAAATCTACATGTGCAAGGGCAGTACAATTGGGCTTTAAGCACTCTTCTAAGGAAACAAATAAAACTCCAGTTCAAAAAGTGAGGTAGCATTCAGGAAGACAACGTAACATTTAAAATATTCTTGCTGTGCTGTTATTTTCAGATGCATTCAAAGTTCTTTGCCAGAAAAGCTGTCTACAAAATCCGTATTTCAAGCAGTTACTTTGTGAAATCACCACACATATTCCTCCTCCGGACTCACTCTGATTTCCCAAAATGAAAACTGAATTACCATTCACTAATGATGCTTTGTGTAGATAAGTTTAGTAGAAAACAAAAGTGAAATACATTACTGAATTTCACAAACTGTCTTTAAAAATAGCATGATTATACAAAGATGAAGGGGAGCTATAAAATAATCAGTAACAAGTGCAAGTCAAATATTTCAGCTTATTTATACTAGGCTCTTCTGGTTTTAGTGTATAATCTGATAGAAGATGAATCTCAGTGCCAGTAACAGTTTCAGATGCACCATATATTGATCTTCTAAACCCTGCAAGCACTTTCCATTCCTAAAAGCCTAACAGTATTTACTTGGATAAATACTATGGAAATAAGTAATTATCAACTTATGTAACAGATGCACTTAAAAGCAAGAATTCCCCATCTGAAATTATTTGCCTGTGTAAAATGACTGAAAAGAACCGTTTGCTATTTCAGAGTGGTTCTCTACAGTGAGATGGTCTTGCTTAGTTTCATTCCTTTTAACCACCACTCCACTGCTAGTTTTCTTTTAAATGTAATTCTATAATATAGAAGTCAGGGAATTTCCTTTGATACCCAGTGTCAGCTTTTGTTATAATAAGCATTAGATAAAAGTGTAATTAAACATCTGTACTAGTTATGCAATTGTTTGGATCACATTATACATACTGATTCAGACATTTGTACCCTGCAGTTCTAGATAGGTTCTTCCTTATATTCTGTGTTCTTTACCAATGATCTAGTCCATTGTCTATATCCTATCAGGTTTTTAATAGTTCTTCCTCAAAGTTCTTCTCCATTTCAGCCTTACCTTTACTGAGATGCAAAATTACACACATTAGGCCGGGCATTACTACTTTGTAGAGAAAGGAATTACTACCTCATTTTTGGTACGAGATGTGATCCAGTGTCTATCTGTACACAGCTCTTTTTTTTATTGCTGCTAGAAAACACTATTCTGTTCATTTACTATCTGCTGTCAGCTTTAGGTTCTCACTGCAGCATTGTTTTTTGCTTTATTGTTTCTACAAAACAGTTTCAGGGTGGGTGGGGTTCCCCCCACACACACACTATTTGCTCTCCTTCAAATGTATTTTTGAGTGGATCTCATTTATTCATTATTTAATTATTAAATTTTTTTAAATTAATGCGAGCTTACACATGGGAAAGAACAAGATAATTTGTTTCACTGCAGCAAGATTAATTCTTCACTGCAGAAGAAATTGCTTAGTTATCTTCCTATGTATTCTAAGAAATGTAAAATCACTGACTTTGTAGGTATGCACACAGCAGTAACGTTCCCGCTTGACAATTCAAACTTGGAGACTAAGTACCAGGTTACAAAAACGTGTTTGGGAATCCACAGTATTATTGTACAGCCATACAGAAGTTTATGGATTCAATGTCTTTGCAGACAGAAAAAGAAAGGCTCTCTAGAAAACGGCAAAGAAAGCCAGAATTAAGGGTTGCTTCATCAGTTTTCTTCTCAATTTGCTTACATGACTTCCAGCAGGAACTACTAGCCAAAGCATAGTTGATTTCTACAGCACAAGTCCAAATTTAGGCAACCTCTGATCTTGCCAAAGACCAGAAGAGAGATAAAAAAACTCAAGTTTCTCTCAACAGTCAGATACTGCCTCAGTTTGGGGAGCTAAGTCTAAATCTAGAAATACTTCTGATATCTCTTATAACTGTGTTCATGAGGTGAAATTTTCCATGGAGTAACAAAAAGCATGTTTTTTCAGTAAGCAGCATCCACACAGAGAAGTATGACACTGATTTTAATTTACTTATTTTTGGCAACATTGTACTTCAAGCAAGTCACAAAGGACCCAACTAAAACAACGTTCCCAGACTTTTAAAATCTCATTCAACTTTAAAGCATTTGAAAACCTGGGAGAAGATAAACTTGGGAAGCAGTCTAGCAGGAACAGAGTCTAAGGAGTTAATAAAAACTGAATATTGTTTTCACAAAGGCTTTTTGAAAAAGACTTGAGACATTTTTAAAGCCAGAAACAATTAGGGAATACTTGTTTCAGCATTTCTTCCAAACTGGAATGTGACTGTATATTTAAGATAAAATTGCAATATGAAGAGTCTGTTAAAAGCACTTTTTTTTTGTTTGTGCATTTTGTTTGTCACCCAGTGTCACACTAACAACTCTGCATCTCATTCTAAAGCACATTATACTGTGAGATAAGATGAAAAAGACAGTTTTTTGTTTCCCCAAGGGGGAAGTACTTCTGTTAAAAGCATCTTTTTACAATACCATTCTTTCTGAATTACCAATAACGCAAACCAAAGAATTAGATACTGTACTCTAAAATTTAATATTTGTTCAATTCTTATTCATATCCTGTAGACATCCCCATGTGTAACAGGAGAAAGTATGCTAAATGCTTAAACCTACTTAAGAATCCCAAAGATTGAGCATTTCTGTCCTTCAATCAGTATGCTGTCAGGTCAGGCTCACTCATTCAGCAGAAGTTCTCCTGCAGTTTTTATTACTGTAATGAAACTCGTGTTTGGCTTATCAGGTAGATAATAAGAAGTTGGCTTGAAAAAGGATCAGGTTTGCAGTCCAAGACAGTTATTAAAATATAACCTTATTATTAGATGTTTCTTTCAGATTTCCATTTCTTCAAGACTAAACTTTGTAAAACATAATAAGCAGCAAAAAGAACCAGTGGAAGGCAGAAAGAATGTGAAGAGTTAAAAAGACAATTAAACCCTCTCATGTCTTTCTATGCAAAGGTAGACTTCGCATTTGTAGAACTGTACCATCATTAAGAATAGTTTTTTTTTTAAAAGTGTTTCTGAAGGAAAAATTGTAACAAAGACAAGCAGCACAGTCTTTGTTTACTTTCAAGTGTCTGCTGAATCTCATAGCAATGTCTTTAAAATTTGTGCACTACATTTGCAACAAAGCTAGAGGACCATGTATCTGATAACTGACCTTTAAGATTCTTCTCTTTCTGGAATGCTACTAGCAGTGGCCAGGAATAGTGAGGTCTGAGTGGCAAGCCTTCCTCTTTCATCATCTTCATCACATCAATGGCCAAGGCTGAAAACATTCACAAGATAATTAAACAGTGACAAAGTACTTCAAATAAGCATACGTAAAGTAACTAAATAAGCAGAATACCTGATCTGTTGGTCTCCAAAGCACAACGCAAAATAAATGGTAATGGTGCCGAGTGCATTTTTGCTTCTTTCAACTCACTACAGAATTGCTTCAGCTTGTTCACAGGCTGCAAAGAATTTAAAAAATTAATTTACTATATTTTTCAGTTTCTCAAATAGTTAAGAATGTCAGATTCTTCTAATGTTCAGGAAATAGATATTACACATATTAAACATGTGCTTTATGAATTTCAATTTAGTATGCAAACTGAAATGAAATATTAAAATTTTTCTTTTACTCTTTAACTACAAAAATCTACTATTTTCCGTCCTCATAGTTGCATTAAACTAAATAAATACACTGTTATTAGCATATTAAGAAGAAAGTATTATTATTCTGCGTACCAGATCTCTATTTACACAATGTTGCAAGAAGAAGCTACCCTGGTCCGTATTATCACGTGTTAAATGATTAAAGGACTTCAGCATATGGAAACTTGTATCTTCAAAGCCGTGAGTTACCAGAGTCAGACACAGGTTCATTGCATCTAGTGATTGAAAAACATAATAAAATTTAAAAAGTGCATAGAACTATTTCCCGTTAAACTACTAAAATTTGTGGAAGATAGGAAAGTAAATGTTTTACAAGTATCATCAGCATAGTTTTAAATATGAGTAACCAATCAAGTCTGAGACTACCTTTTTAAAAATTACTTGTATTTATCAATGAAATTCATTGATAAATATTCATTTTTCCATTAAAAAACACGTCAAAAAATAGACTTTATCTGTAGATAAAGAAAACTAAATTCAATGTTTAGTGTCCTATTTTTGATATTCACAAAGAGCTGTCACAACTGGAATCACAGCAGTGTTGTTTGAAGAACAGACTTCATATTACTGCTTTCCTATAAGATCTTAATGTATTTTAGATGTAAAACAGATAAGTTTCTGCAGTAAATGATTAAAATTGGATTATATTTAAATTTTATAAATTGTGATCTAAAGTAGCACAAATGAATCCACAAAATAATAGCAAAAATATTATTTTCCCCAAGTAATCAAGAGAAAAGTACAAAATTATCTATTTTTGATAACATTAGTTATTGCTAGGGCAGGGGATGGAGGCGGGGGGAGAAAGAAAATGCTTTCACTCTCCATCCTGAGTAGGAATCACTACTGTAGTGACAAGGGACATACCTGGAATTAATTCCTTTTTGAATCTTATGCGTTCTTTAATATCTTCGATGTACTGAGGATATCCAGCCTTGGCAAGGCTAAAAATCACCTGCATCAAAATCCTATCCATAAAGTACCCTTCAGTCTTCTCAACCTCTTCTAGCGTCTGTAAACCAGAATAAATTTAACTTTAATAAACTCCAATGTGACTCAAAACAGGATACATTTTAAAAAAAGGAACCACAAAGCTAGATGTTTTCTCTCCTTTTTTAAAACCATCAGTTTAGATACATGGGATATGGTAGAAAGAATATCAAAGATTTATAGAGATCAAACACTTTTAGACTGTAAAAAAGAGAAAAGGACAGATAAAAGACATATAATGGCATATAATGTTTTCTCTCTAGTACTTAATATACGAAAACACCAGAGGTATTCCCACTGTTAAAAGAAATTACTCTGAAAAGTAGAGAATAATTATTCAAACTTTTTGTTAAGTGTTCGGCAGATGGTTGGTTGAAGACGTGTTTAATTTGTAAATCACAGAATAACATTTTTGCCCCATCTAATTCCTTGATTTGGTCCTCTCCATCTGATACTACTAATTAAACCAAATTTTCTTTTCTCATTCCTTTCTAAATGCTATTTTTATTTCGAAAAGAAAAGAATATTTGGGTTGCAAGGCAGCATTATCTTAACCACACCTCATGAATACCTAAATTCCTGGTATGAACTCTCAAAAAGATTCAGTTTTACTGGAAGCACTGTGGATTCAATGGGAGCCACAGAATGGCTCAATGTGAGCAGGATAATCAAAGTTTACTTTTTATTTATTATTTAAATAAGT
>NW_010204210.1:0-25375 GCF_000695765.1 Mesitornis unicolor
GCCCCCGTTTGTCTTCCACAGGGGTCAGGGCGAGGGATGGCTCCGGCGCCCTTTTCCTGCCTCTGGCCAAAGTGTTGGGGACGAAGTAAAGTCATGAAGTTGTTGTGTCCCCCTCCACACCCCCGGCTGCGAGAGCTCCTTGGGGGCAGGTGCCAGTCGTGTGCTTGCGGGAGCGTCAAACTGAGGGAAAAAGTGGGGGAAAGAGAAAGAGGAGTGAGGAGAAGTGGCCAAGCAGCCGGTTTCTGATGCAACGCGACAAGGGTGTACTCGTTTTTAACTTTTTGCCATTTTAGTCTCAGTTAGATTTTTGCCCTTTTTTTTACGGCAACAGATAAATTTATCAGGGGGGAATTAGTAATACAATGGTATCATTTTGATGTAACGAGTCTTCTTTAAATTATTAAAGCCAAATTTTTTACAATGAGTAAAAACCTTGGGGGAGGTTAATAAGCTTGCTTGAAGCAAAACATGTTTTCTGTGCTGTCTGATTATTTGTAATTCTATGGCCATTATCTTATATTGGAGCTTGAGGTTTGTTTGTTTCTTTCTTTCCTTCTTTTAAGAAGTTTGCATGGGTTTTTAGAACAGAGACACTTTTTTAAAAGGCAGTGTACGTTTGAGGCTTGAAAGCCTGTATTTCATTCATTTCAGCTAAACCTGTGTTTACAGTACAGCAGTTTTACTGAAAAAAACCCAGTCACTTGCTTCTGGAAGATTTGCTTTCTACCAAATTATTTCATAATCGCTGCTGCTCATTAATTAACTTAAAAGACTTGTCTGATTTTATTTGAAATAGTTTCTGAGCAGTTATTGTTACGAGCTGGTCAGCATGGCTGGATGACATGCAATAAAGAATAAAAGCAACTGGTTTTGTTTGAGTTTTTTAAATTCACGCAAGAGTGCTTGTTTGACATGGAGTTTTGTCTTAACCTTATGAGCTGCTTGTATCAGTATTCTGAGGACTGTTCATCTTTCACTTAAGTCCATGAATGAATGCACAGAGTTGTAGAAACAAGCTTTCTGAAGGTAATACACTGAGACTATTAAAAATACTTTGTTGTTCTAGTTTGTTCCAAAGTCAGTTTCCATTCATTTTCATTGATGCTGAACTCCATGTCCTGATTTCAAAAAGTAAGTTTATTTTGCCATGTGATACAATCAAAGGAATATGAAACACAGCTGAATTAGTGTTGAATATCTATAGCATGAGAGCTGGACATGTAGAGAAGCCATTGGAATTGCATTTTTCAGTCTTAAAATGCAGCTGTCTACCCATAAACTTGAGTAAGAGTGCAGCTCTAAGCTCACGATGCATTATGGCCAGTTTTCACCAAGAATAATTGCTGGTCTAACACTTTTTTTCTTTTTCCTCTGTTTCTTTTTTCCTGAAGAACTTTCTTTCTTATTGGAAAAGCCTTCCTGAAACTTTCTGCTTGTGGCAAATTCCAGCCCCTGACTGTAGTTACTTTTCCTGGAACATTTTCATCATTGTTAATTACCAGTAGCCCACACCTTTCCAAAATTTAAAAACACTGCTCATCATAATTAGGAGCATGTTAATATTTTCTTTTCAGTATGTAACTCCCATGTAAAGCATCAAATAATACTTAAGTTACATCTTTTAATATAACAGACTTTTAAAGTTTTAATTTATAACTGATGGGGGGAAAAAAACCCCAGAATTTAAGAATAAAGGTATTCCAGCTAGACTAGTTTCAGCATTCTTGGATGTTGTTTTCAAATATGCTTGAGACTAATTGCAATGTTCCACAAAATTGTTTGGAGAATAGTTAAGGGCCTTGAAGACAGAGCCTGATTTCTTCCTTTCATGTTGATACAGATACAGTTAAATAAAGAGAAGACTGTGAGGGTCTCAAATTTGGTTCTCAAGTTCAGTGTAAAGGCTGCTGCAGAAGGGTTTGAAACAAAAAATGGATATGAGAGAGAAAGATAAGTACAGAATTAAAAATAAAAGAGCACATGTGAGTGTTGGTTAATATTTTTTTTAAGGAATAGGAGGAGAGGCAGAAATTACAGAAACAGTTAATGAAAAAAGAATTAGCTATTTTGTCAAAAATACAGTATCGTGAAACTAGCCTCAGGTCTGCCAGGATAGCTGCAGGCATAAAAATATTAGTGAAAAGGTGACTCCCGACAAAGTTTTCATGTTGTCAACTTTTATTAGAAGTAATTATGGCCGTTCCTCTTTAAATGTGCGCTTCACCTGCTGATGACTAGAACCAGTGAGTTACATTTCCTTAGGTATGCAACTGTTTGCACTTGAACTGAAACGTGAACAGATACTCTGAAGGCCCAGCTCTTTCCCAGCTTCATGAATTCTGGTATAATTAGAGTAATTAGTACAATGTTAGCTGAAGACTTTCCACTTTACAGATCATAGTTGGCTGTTTCTGCTTAGTTTTTCATTGGGTTAAAAGTCGAGGTTTTGCTTGTAAATAACCTCAGCCATGCCTGTAGAAGTTAACTTTATCTTTTGGAGGTCTTGATACCAGGAAAAAATTCCACTTATATTTGTGGGTGGACGGACCTAAACTCACCATTTGCCAGTAATGTACAGTGACAGCCTTGATTATAACATGAATTGTTTCACTTTATGCTTCAGTGAACAGAAAAATGTTTACTGGTCATTATGAAAACCACTCAATTTTAATTTTGAGCTTGACGTTGTTAGGTGCCTTACGTGATTTCAGTCCAGGTTCTTTTTACTAGTTTGAGCTTGAGGGTGGAGAAGGAGGAAGAGGGAAAGACCATTGTTAATGCCATTTTTGTTTTCAGCCTCAGATAAAAAGCTGTGTTTACTATTGACTTTGAGACTGAATTCAGCCTTTCTTCAGAAATTGATTATTCCAGGCACAATGACAACACATTGACGGTTGTTGTAATACATCTACTCGATGTTTTTGTTTTGTTTTAAAGAAATAAGGAATTTGTGGTGTCCTTAACAAGGCATCTTACTGTGTTCTGAAATTCAACTTTAAAAGTAATCTGGGGAGGGGTAGACAAGTCTGTTTGCTGAGCAGCTTGTCTTTTTGTGTTATGGAGTTGTATTACTTCAGTGACTTGGCAGAAGAGCTGTATACTCTGTTTACGGTATATACAATTCCAATGGACAGCCAGCAGTCTGCACCCCAGTGAGGAGGCTACAAGTTCATGGGGATTGGCATGGCTCAAGTATGGGGAGCATACCTTCAGGTTACTGAGGGTTTCCCTTTTCAGGCTGTGTTGATATTAGGAAATATGCAGTCTTTTTATTTCAAGCTATCAGAAAAGCAGCTTAGTAAACATGAATTGGTTTGCTCGCCCTTTCCAACAGGAAAAAATATACTCTATTTCAAAAGGAATTTCTCTGTTACCAAACTTGCTTGGCAATCTCATCAGTAGACAGAGAAATTTCCAATTTATATTGATTAATTTTCAATATACAGTTGAAATTTCATGCAGATATTGTCACATCTTCCCAACTCTATGTTTCAGTGTTGCCAACACTGTAAAAAATACATATATATGTTGTGAACAAGAAAGTGGTAATGCTGCAAAAACAAGCATTTAGAAGCAGGGACATACCAGATCTACTTTACTCTCTTCTGTTTCTTTGTTCAATGTTTAACTACATTAGTATGTGACTGAAAAAAACAAATTGGTGAGCTTCACAGAGGACATGGGATACACCGTTCTGTGAATTAATTACTCTTTAATACAGATTCGGTGTGTGTGTCCTGATGTTTTATTTTATGCATTCTCTTTCGACTCATCTTTAAACACAGAATTAACATATTTGGGGCTTATTTCACTCATTACTACAATGTCTCAGAAGGAAGTATTGAGGCAAAAAAAATAAGAATAATTAGCCAGTAAATTCTTTCCATCTGAACATTGACAAGTGTCAATAAGTTCTGGTTTTGGGGGTGTTTTTTGAGAGACTTATTTAGTTCTCTGATCAGAACAGAGCTCCCCAGGATGTGATATACAGTTGGGTGTTAAACAGAAGTAAACTGGATCTAAGTTATGCTAAAAACTGTACTTTTAGAAAAGGATGCCCACAATTATAGAAGAGCTATATGATAGAGGTAGAAAGAAAAGACACTTGTTTTCGTGACTCCTTACATGTCATAATACCAGATTTTTCTTTCTGCAGTCTCCTGTTTTAATTTCTGTGCATCTTCCAACTTACACTTAAAAAAAATAACACGGAGGCAGAGCTCTGTCTTTCCATGGAACTTTCCTGACCCCACTGCAAAGCACCAGCTCCACAGACTTCTTGTTCCTGGTGTCAGCCCTGGGTGTCTGAGCCTGCAGGCCCTGGGTGCCTTCCAGCATTAGTGAGTAGGAGCAGACGAGCAGAGAGACCTGGAATGTGGGACAGAAAAGCAGGACTCCCGATGCATGGTTGAGTGATTGCAGACATCTTACACAAATCACTCTCACCATTTGTCTCTGTTCTTTTCCTCCTTACTCTTTCACATTCCAGTCTGATTGCTTTCTCTGTATCCATGTGCCTGGGATACCAGTGGCAAATGCACATAGAAACTGTTGTTTGCTTTTTGTCCTGGTGCCTGGGGGAAGAGCAAATGCAAAGAAAGTGGCAGGTAGCATCAGGATGGTGTTTGGTTTGTCACTTTTGCGTCCAGGGCGTATGAACTATGTGAAAATAGTGCATGTTCATTGTAGATTAAATGTTGAAGAAATTTGGCTAGCAAGTTAATATAGTAATATATTGAGGAGTTTTGGTTTGGTTGGTGGGGTCTTTTTCCCCAGGTGGCCTCACTTGGGCATTTTTGTGGTGGTTTTCAAAAAAACCCCCAACCAAACCAACCATCCCTCACCTCCCCAGCCCACATCACCAGTGCTCTTGCAAAATACCAGCTCTTCGCTCCAAATGCAGGCCTCCTAAATGCCACGGTTATGAAACAAAGTTAGCTGAAGTAAAATCAGATTTATACCAGACTTATTCTCAGAAACAACTACATTTCATAAAAAAAGAATTATTTGAGTCAGCCCAATGGTTGAAGTTTGGTAAAATTACCAGCAATTGAAAATTGACAGTAATAACTATTGTTAACAATGTCCTTGAAGGGTAAATTTCCACAGAAATAGAACTCTCTGTATTGTGTCTTTTGTCTGGAAAGTTATCCTCTTATAGCTACTTTCCCTTTTCTTTGAAAAGTAGGAGTTTTGTTCCTATACAGCTAAAGAATGATCTACAGAGAAGCAAAAGCTTAGATTCTCACTCCACGTCCTATGTGGAGGTTAGAGAAGTGTTTTAGACAAGAGAGGAGACAAGAAAATGAGTAACTAAACAACAGTAGTCTTCACAGTCTTTGGCTTTGTACATGTTTAACTTCACCAGGTTAATGTGCCATTCTAATCTGCTAGAATACCACCGATCTACCATTAAGTATCACTGATGCAGGGTTGCAGTCTCCAAGTCCATGTACTGTATTCTGCCTGTGAGGAGAGCTGCCATGCTTCAGGAGCTTTATATAGAGCTCTGTAATGTCCCGACACCACATGGACTAAGGTTCCTGAAACCACAGCTGGTTTTCTGACCCCCCAGGTCACCTCCTCCTCTGCCATGGCTTACCAGCCTCCAGACTGCAGCTGTGTAAGCGCTGGGGGGACTGTTCTGTCAACACAAGCAGGATCAGCCAGCATCAAGGACTCACACAGCATAAAATGTTCATAAAATCGCTGCGGTGGAGGGGAAAGGGGTTGCTAGGGCCAGAAGTGAACAGAGAGGGTTGGAAGTGCGGGATGCTCTCAACCTGTGTTTGCTGCTGGAGAAACTGCAAATGGTGGCATGCCCCAGAAAGGATGATTAAAGCTGACTGGGGTGAATTGTCTTCTGCATGTGTTCGCTTTAGAAGCTGAGGCTTAATTTTTTAAAACTGTTTACTAGATGAAATGAACTTTGGGAAAACTTAATGCGTAATGTAATAAAGACTTGTAAATTAAATTGATTCCTTGGTACTAATTTAACTTTAAGATTATTTGAAAGAAGTATGTCCTAGGCTGAGGAAGGTACATCAGAGGTTTTATCTGCATTACAGGTGAGCTAGAGTGGTAATTTTTCTTCCCCTAAAAAGTGATTTGATGGGATCGCATTGTTTATAACTGACTACATTTAGAACTGCACATTTTCAAGGGAGCAATGCTTAAATAATGCCTCAACTTTTTTTTTTTAGTACATTTTTTTAAAGCTGTATCAAGGCTTTATAATTCGATGAGTAATAAAAAGCCCCACTTATTTGTTTTGATCCTCTCAGGAAGGGAGAACTAAATGGGTTTCAAAGATCAGTTCTGCGTATTCAAACTTTTGTTGTTTTCCTTTGTCCCAGTAGTGTTGGCATCCATTTAAATCTTAATTTAAAAAATTCTTATGCCTGTTTCTTTGTTTTACGTCGGCTTATACCACAGAGGTGCTTTTATATCTTGAAGTTATAATTAAGGGTCGTCTTCACTGTGCAGAATATTAGGTCTAGATGGTATAGTAGAGTTTTTAAGTTATTTTTAAATCTTTTTTACAAACTTGATATTCTGCCTAATTTTTGTGCCCTTTTATTTTGGTCCTGCATTGTTTGGTGCAGCAAACTTTATACCTCAAAGGCTGAGTTGGGGAAATCGTTCAGGCAGGAAGCAGGGGTGTTAAAAGTGAGGGTGAAGAAAGGTTAGGTGCTTGGTATCTGAATTTATTGTTAAAAGAGCTTTTCTGTTTTTAGTACTGGGAATCAAATGCATCTTTTTTGTTAATTTGAGCTTTAAGGAGACAGCTTCACACTTTTCCTTTCCTCCTTTCCTTTTGCTTTTGGCAAAAGGCAAATGTTCTTACATTCATACCGTACTGCACTAAGCCAAAGAAGATTGAGTGCCTGTCTTGAATTGATCAGCACTGGCATATTGATGCTCAAATCAAGATGCAGGGTTTTTGGATTGTCTACAGATTCATGGCATCATCTCATACTTAGTTCATGGTTTTAGTGTTTTCTTCACAGCTCTTAAGACTAAATGTGTCTTTTAAAGTAAGCACCTCACATTACATTTTCCAGAATTAGGAAAGCCCTCTCTCCCTTAGAGTCCGTATCAACATCCTAAATTCAATGTGAGGCAATTACATATTAAGTGAAGGAAAATAGAGCTGTGAGAACATAAAATACTACCTTTGATGCATTTCAGGCCATTCCATTAGAAAAAAAATGATCTCTAGACTTAACACTTATTCTTTATTATGTATTAATATTATTGTGAAAATAGCTTTATGGGATATTTAAATAGCACAGAGAAAATTTATCTGAAAGAAGGCTTCCTGTATGAGTCCATATCCAGAATCCCTGCCAGAGCCAAGATGAAAATTCAGATGTTTCTGGCTTTAGGCTAAGAGAGCACATTGCTTCCTAAAAGGAATTAATTTAGTTTGCTTTCCTTTTATCTTTTACAAATAGATACTTCTGCCAAAAACATTCCCCATTGTTCTAGTTTAGTATAAACAAGAGATCAGCTGACTGCACATCTCTTAAATGCTGTGTTGTTTAAACTTTGGCAGCCGATGCCTTCCTAAGGTGCCTGATAAGCTTACAGCTGTTGACATCGTGCCTGTCCCTGTAGCTGCTCCATCAGTGTTGGATCAATAGCGTAACGAATTACAAGAACAGAGCAACCAAAACGAAAGTCTGCCCACTGAAATAAGACACTTGCTTCCTGTTTTCTCTGCCTTTTTCAGCATGAAGTTTTATAGTTCTATGGCAATTCAGAAAAAAGGTTTGTGGAGTTCACTGGCCTTTTAAGTCCATTGATTCTCACTAAATACTGTGTGTGTAAATAGATACATAGGTGAGCAGATTGCATACATGTAACAAGTGGAAACAGTAGCAGGTTGGAAGGACAAGTGTCTCAAGGACCACGTTTAATAAAATTCGGGCCAACTATGGGCTTCCATTATTAATTTTTCCATTGGAACTTCAGAAAACTTAAACTTTGAAATATTTGCTTGCATTGTAAGGAAGAGAGAGCTAATTTAAAACTTCTCTTCTGCCTCATCTTTTTTTCATTCCTTTCCACGGTTTTGGAGCAGTTCGTTAATATTAGCAATAGATGAATGAACAGAAGAATAGATGTTCCTGATGAAGAAGCACAGTAAAAGAAGAACATCCAACCTAAAGACAGGCACCTGTCTATGCACTGTTTGTATTGTTACAAGGGAAGGTTACTTTGATGACAGTACCTTTGAGATTTAAACAGATTCAGTTCAACAGTTGATCTCCTCATAGCTGAGCGCTCTCTGAAGTTGGCTTGAAAATGCTCAAGTACGAACTATTTCGACTTGTGTTAACCTCAACTGAAATTCTTATTTGAATTTTATTAGTGCTCTGTAATTCAGACACGCAACATTGTCAGTGAAAGATGATAAAATACTTGTTTTTTTAATCAGAAAAAGCCTCAGAGTAAGCCTCTTAAAAAATGAAGTAATAATTGTTAGAAGTAAATTCTTGAATTTGTTTGGTGCTAGTGTGCATGGTGGGTAATTATTTGATTAAATTATTGTGCCTAGGCCCCAGCCCACCCTCTTTGGCAGTATCTTTAGCATTTTTCTCAATCATCTCCTGCTTTTCAGCACAGAAGCAGCTGGTGTTACCATCATTATTCTTACTTTTAATTTCCATAGACAAGTATGAATGGTTATGGCATAAAAAGGCAGATTAGAGAGAGATTCATGGAAGCATTTTATATCCTCCATTGCTGAATCATTACTTGTGTAGCAACTCGGGCAGAGTCTTTTCTGTGGATAGCAAAGGTCATCTAATAGAGCATCTTCTGGAAGACTAGTGGCCAGCATGTTCTCTCCCCCATGCAGCAGTGACACATGCTATTACGCATCTGTCCTTAAACACCAAAACCGGCAGAATTTTAACAATACAGTCTGTACTTGTCATAAAGGCAGCGCTGGTAGAGCTCTGAGTTTGTGAGTCCAGGAAGAAATCTGTTGACAGGCAAGTGTTGGTGGATGGTGAGGCTGGCCTAGTCATGGGGAGAGGAAATCCTCGTAACAGTCCGAACCTGTTACATGCTCTGAAACTGGAGATTTTCTGTTAATGTAGAAGCGTTCTGTGTCAGTTTGAGCAATACGTCGTACTGTATTTTATGCATTTTCAGCACAAAATTAGATCTGCTGAACCTTTATTTTTTTCCTCTGATTTTTATTTTGTTTTGTTTTGTTTTTTTCTTTTTTCCTTAAAATGTAGGAGTATTCTGAGGACAGCAATTCTGAACCAAATGTGGATCTGGAAAATCAGTACTACAATTCCAAAGCTTTGAAGGAAGATGATCCCAAAGCAGCATTAAGCAGTTTTCAGAAGGTCTTCTGTCTTTATATTCTCTCTCTTGTTTTTATATTAATTCACATTTTAAAATATTTTCTTATCATTTGAGTTATTTTCTGGAATTTTTAGAGTAATGTTTATATTTTAACTTACTAATGTGCTAAGTTTACCATTGGACAACTTAGACTCCTGGCTGGACTGCCTTTCAGGATCATTTGTAGGGAGTATAAAGTAGACATGGAGTGGTCCTATTTTATTGCAGAACTGAGTTTATAATCTTCAGAATTTACTGAGTTAATTAAACAGTCCTCAGTGTGTTTTAACGTGTCAGCTATAGAAGGCAGATCCATTTGTTTTTTCAAATGAAACGGCATTTTCCCCAGTCTTACGTAATGTATTCTACTTGGTTTGCTATCTGATTTCAAATACTGAGTGACACAGAGTTTCTTTCCTTCATTTCAGTTTTAAATTTTTAATGTTTTTATGCTGCCACCAGAAAGCAGTATGTCAGATGTATCTTTTTAAGGAAAAAATAGATTTTTTTAAAATCTCTTATTTGTAGTGTATAACAGCATTATATACATGACTTAAAAAAATATTTCTAAAATTTTTACTTACAAAATGTTCCTTTAACTATGTTAAGTTAAAGCCTCGAAGTCTTTCTGATTTGTGAAGAAACTAAAGTAATTCAGGAGTGTACATTTTAAACTCATTTAGTCAAGGGGTGGGTTGAGACAGTTTTGCAGGGGTTTTGTGTAAAAGTATTTATGGAGTGGCATTAAAGTTTCAAGTTCGGTGTTCGACAACAACAACAAAACCTATAAATAACAGCTCAGCCTCCCTACATCAGCTAAGTTGTGAAAACTAATAGGATACGTACCCCTCATAGCTTTCTCAGTAATCTCAGGGCAGAGTGAAACATGACTTTGTAAGGAACGGTGTGGGAAAGGCCTGTATAGGATATGTGCATTTTAAACAAGATGCAAGTCAATTTAAGTTTGAAATGAAGCTTTTATAAATATTGTTCAAATTTTTTTTCTATTTCAGGTTTTGGAGCTCGAAGGTGAAAAAGGAGAATGGGGATTCAAAGCTCTGAAACAGATGATTAAAATAAACTTTAAATTGGTAGGAATTACAGCTATCACTTAAGAGTAAATGGCACAAATAGGTTGTTATCCTAATTAATGGCTATGACAACTAATCTGCTAGAACTTGTCTTTTGCAGTCTTTAATGGCTACTACAGACATGGTAGGGAAATTACGTGGTGGTTGCAAGTCAAAGGCAAAATGAATGTAAAATATCTGCTGAGGTCAGCTGATGCTCTCTGAAAGTTTGCGGCTCAGTCCTTGCTATCCTGAGGTATCATAGCATTGAAACCGGTAATCTTTCTACATACGAGTACTTCACCAGGAAAAATCAGTAAATAATGTATATGCTACACATGCAACCATTCCGAGTAGTTTTATAGCCACCTCTTGTTTCCTTTGTTGAGATAAATACTTTAAATGGCTATTCCACAGTTTTGCTGAAGTTATTCCTGATTCCGTTGCTTACGAATAAAAACTATATAAAGTGATATAAAACTTCTTAGTAGCAACTACTGCATAGTCTTTTTGTTATGCATTCTTTTCTGTATGTGTATTTGGAAGATATAACTCAGGTTTTAATCATTTAACACAAAAATTATAATTTTGTTTTTCTTTTAGACTAACTTTCCTGAAATGATGAACAGATATAAACAGCTGCTGACCTACATACGGAGTGCAGTTACAAGGAATTACTCTGAAAAATCTATCAATTCTATTCTCGATTATATCTCTACATCCAAGCAGGTTAGATCATCAGTTCTTTCATCTTCATGGTTTTCCTTTCTGCATTTTTAACTGTGGACTTTTTTTGGTTTTGGTTGTCTCTTGGTTTGGGGTTTTTTGAACTTAATAGAGAACATTTGCAGTGTCAATTTGTCGTTGTAAAAATATATTTCCCATATTTAATGGATTCTGTCAACACGCATAAGTTTTCGTAAACTTGTCTCTTTTTTTTTTCCCCAATATTTACCTGGCATTTCTGTGCTAATAATACAGTAAATACTTTTTTTTTTTTTTAGCATAGTAGCTGCACACTCTAAGTGTTTTCTCAAATATAATTTGTAATTAAGCGATACTCTTTTTTTGCTTTGGGAAGATAAGGGAACCTTTGAAAAACCTTGCGATGAAGTGTTGGTGTTAAGGTGTCCATCTTTGAGTGTACTGTGCGAGCTAGGTGCGTGTTCATACCTGCACCGCCCCACTCCTTTTCTTTCGTGTTGTACAAACTTTACAGAGAGTAGAGAGCTCCCTTCAGCAACTACCTGGAGTAGCACCTGCACATGGAGGATTGCTGATCTGTAGTGATGGCTTCTCTGTCATTATCACGATCCTTCCTTACCTGCCACTCAACGGAAATTAGTTTAATAGTTGAGTGCTGGTTTACTCTAAGGGCTAAAGGATTGTCTTAGACTATAAGACAATGTAAGACACTTGTTGGCAGAGCTCAGTGTATGTGGTCTAAATGCAGTTGAAGCTAGAGGGACAGTCTGGAAATCTAAACTTGATGTGAAGCCACAGATCTGTTATCTCCAAAAGAATAGTGGCCATGAACAATATCAATGCATTCTCTGCAGAACCTTTATCAGAGAACCTAAAGGCCACACTCAGCTTTTTGATTTCCATGTTGGATGTTGTATATTTGGGTTTTATGCAAGGAAACGGTTTGGTGTGCTCAAGAGATTGCTTTTATGCAGCATTGGTAATATAGAAAGGGAAATGCATCTTTTCCTTTGACCGTGTCTCTCTCTTTGTAAATTGTATTTTCTGTTTGATATGTAAATTATTTTTGTTTTTCTTGTTCTAAATAGAAGCAATGTTGCCTGTTGGTCTTTTGTTACAACAACTTTATTACTTGGTAATACAAGATGGGCTTGTATAAGATGGCTTTGTTTTTCACTAGCATGATAGATGGTTGCAAATCTTAAAAAGCGAATACTTTTTAATTATATCTATTTCATATAAGAAAAGAAAGTGTACTTAGTTTTGTTACTTTAGAAGATCTTTATACGATTTAAAAGCAGACGTTCAGTAAGATGCAGATACCTTTCTTATGTTGAAGTTCAAGCATGCACCTGTAGTTTGTTCAGATTGACTTTATTAACAGGTACAAATTTGCTGTTTACAATTATAGAATTCTGATTTTTTATGCCAGATGGATTTGCTTCAGGAATTCTATGAAACAACGCTTGAAGCTCTGAAAGATGCTAAGAATGATAGATTGTGGTTTAAGACAAACACAAAGGTAAAATATATAACCAAGTGTATTTTGCTTTTGTTTGTGACACCTTCATCTAACCCTTATAAATTGTAATTCTGAAGTCTTAATACACCTTAGTACTTCAACTTTTTTTTTCCATTACAGCTTGGCAAATTATATTTAGAACGAGAGGAATATGGAAAGTTACAAAAGATTTTGCGTCAGCTGCATCAGTCATGCCAGGTACCTTTTATATTATAAATCACTCCAGCTTAGTAAACAACTTTTTTGTTTTGTTTGGCTTGGTCTATTTACATATGTTGTTGACCTCTGAGACACGTTGCTGAGCTTTACTACAGAGGGAGGAAATACCGTGCCTGTTTGATAACATCAGAAATTGTGGTATTTTAAAAAATTATTCACAACCGCTGATTAAGTTTAATGAGAAGCACGTATGAATAATCTATAATGCACAGACATCTATTTTAAAATATGGAGGAGTCCAAGTGATATTTACTGAAAACTGAAAGTACAGTTGTTACTTTTCCATTTGGAAGTAGGGGGGAATGGCCATGCAGCCTGGTGTGCTTGTTTCTCTTTTTCTTCCTCCAGCATGAGATGTGGGTTACAGATATCTGGGAAATGGTTCTGTTATAGGCAGCAGAAGAGTCATATGTATTATCTATCTATATTGATATGTATGTATGTATGTGTGTCAGTCATTGCATTTGTATACTGAGGGACTGTGGTTTAAGGAAATGGAAAATATTAAAGGGCAAAGTTCTGAAAGTTGTTACATGTTATAAGGAAAACATTTAACAAAAATACTGACTTTTTAAATAAAGGGCTTCAAAACTTGGTCTGTGATAAGTTCTTTGAGTATTATGGTTTATGTTAGCAGTTATATCAAAATTTTAAGGTTTTAGGAATATCCTTATTTCTGACAGGATGTTACCGAGTATTTGGTAATCAGGTTTTTTTACTAGTATAAAACTGAAATCACTGTTCTCTTAAAATTTCACAGTATTTATTACTTAATCTATCCTAGACCGATGATGGGGAAGATGATCTAAAGAAAGGTACTCAACTACTGGAAATCTATGCTTTGGAAATTCAAATGTATACAGCACAGAAAAATAACAAAAAACTTAAAGCACTATATGAACAGTCGTTGCACATCAAGTCAGCCATTCCTCATCCACTGATCATGGGAGTTATCAGAGGTAAATTAATCTTGAATTTTTCATTTAACTTCTGTTGTATAGATGAGTTTTATGAAAATCTGACAATGTTGTTTTCAGTTCCAACTACAAAGACACAGGATCCTGTAGATTCAGAGGCAGGCAGTCTCTGTATGAATAAAGGAATGCAAATGCAGTGGCTACAGCTTCATCATTTAATGTTTGTCTCCTGTAGGACTTCAGCTCTGCTGTTCTGGTGCCTAAGTGCCAGATACACTGGTCAGGAGGGCAGGGCAGTTGCCTGCGTATGCTATAGGAGAGAAGCCATAGAACAAGAGGGAGACTTGAGCTGTTTGTCACCATGGCAGGCAAAAAAGGCTCAATGCAAAGGCACTTGGAAAGGATAGAAACTAAAGCTTGACAAGGCTGCTAGCAGACGGGACTGCTGTTCCCTTTTGTGAATTTGAGCTTTATGTCTTGCCTCACTAAAATTCATCATGAACTGAAGGGCTTTAATATGTTTAATATTTGAAAAGATTACTAATTATCCATAATTATTCATTTTAGTGGAAACATGCAGTGTGTCTTGAAAAAAACTTCCTCCAGAATACTGTTGTGCCTCACCGCTTTCCCTGGCACAGGGACTTGCACAGACAATCAGAAATAAATGGAGACGTAGAGTGTTTTGCAGTTTTTGTGTGTGGTTTTGCTCGACAGGTTGGGGAAAATTCCATAAACATAGGCAGCCCATTGCATTTGAAAGAAATTCCATTTCAGTTTTTACAGTATTTTAACATGAGGTTAAATCAGTATTAGCTGTGAGTATTAGTGTTCTTTTAGATTTATGGTGTGGGTTAGGTTTTGTTTTTTCTTTTTGGAATGGGTTTATTCAAATGGCAATGCTGTATGTGAAAGCTTACAGCATTTCCTCCCTCTAGAAATTTCAGAGAATGAAAAGACTCCTACAATATTTCAGTAATCTATTTAGAAATAGCGTGGAACTTCTGACTACAGTTACTGTAGTCAACAACATGCATGCAACCTTCATGTTCTCTTCATCTCTCTTTTCAGAATGTGGAGGCAAAATGCACTTAAGAGAAGGAGAATTTGAAAAGGCACATACTGATTTTTTTGAAGCATTCAAGAATTATGATGAATCAGGGAGCCCCAGAAGAACCACTTGCTTAAAATACTTGGTCTTAGCAAACATGCTTATGAAATCTGGAATAAATCCATTTGACTCTCAGGAGGTATTTTTTTTTTGTCTTTTTCCTCCCCTCCTTTTTTTGTATTGATGGGGATTACCCAAAAGACGAAGATGGCAAAAAAGTATTTAAAATCTAAACATGCTTTCTGTTCTGTGTAGGCTAAACCATACAAAAATGATCCAGAGATTCTGGCAATGACGAATTTAGTAAGGTAAGACTTGAATTTTTCTGGAGAAGACAACAAAAAATAAAAAGATACCAAAGATGCCAAGCCAGAAGTGGAGTCTTTTTAGAGGTGGCTTTTCTCTGCACATCTAACAGGGTTACTTAATAAATATCAGGCAAATATTTGTAGACCGTTGGTTCTTCTTAAGATACTTCTGTTCATTATGACATACCGAAGTATTTATACTGTACCAGGTATGGGTCCAGAAACATGCTGCTATCTTCTACTGTGGTGAATTTCTTCCGCAGCATTAAAAACCTCATTCCTTCCCTTAAATAAAGTTTTCCAACCTTGTACTGCAACTGGTGGTCTTCAGGGTTTGGCTGATTATATATGAGAAACTGAAGTGACTGACATCTCGGTAGAATAATTGGATGCGTGGATACGTCATGATTACTAAAGGAGTGTGAAACTGAAGTCTTAAGTAATTTCCTCTATCCTTCAAACATGTGAAAATCAAAAGAATGCTTCATTACCTTTTAGAGGCAACTGTGATGTGAGAACTTTTAGAGTATTAAGATCATCAGGCAAAATAAATTTAACTGAGGCCATTTTTGTATACTGTGCTGTGAAGCCAACTTGTTCCATCCACTTTATCCTGCCTTTGCTTTATCAAGTAAAAAAAAATACAAGTGAAGGAAAACTTTTCCCACCTTTTCATTACATAAGGAGTAATGCCTGCTCACATTTTGATCTCGTGTTTGAAGCAAATCTTGCTCTGATGCTGCTGTGGTGCTCCACCATTTGTGCATACAGACTGTTTCTGAAAGTAAGGCTGTTCATCCATTATTGACAAAATTAAGAATAAAGGATTTGGCAGTTTATTAAGGGACTGTTTCAAAAAATTCCGCTTTAGACACGTCTTTTCCACTTCACTGTCATTCTTGCATGTGAACTTGAGGCAGAAGGAACTCCAGATGGCCTTACCCAATCTGATTTTATTCATATTCCTAGTTTATATCTTTTATCTTGACATTTGAGTGTAATTGCTTCTTTAAAATTAATAATGCAATTAAAGCAGTGTAGATAAGAAATATGGAGAAGATAGAATCCATTCCAAAGATTACAAATACGTTTTTAAGTCTTCCTATACTCTACATTGGGAACTTGAATGTTTTACATAAAGCAAAAAGAGAATTCTGGAATAAACACTAAAATATTTAACTCACTTATAATTATGGAGTAAAATTTTACTGGTTTCATGTGATATAGTCCATTCCACTCATTTAACTCCATTTCTCAACTCAAGTTCCACCTTAAATTGAACTGGTCTTTTTCTTGCCCATTTTACTGATATAAGGGTTGACTTTTTATTGATCAGTTTAAAAACAATTTGAAAACGTACAGAGACTATGAAGGAAAAATAGATGTTTTTAAAATGTTTGGTATTAGCATTGAACAGAAATTGGAAGCATGTCTTGAACACCATGTCTTCCAGGTTAAATATTGATAAGCCCGTAGCTTAACTGCGGCTTGATGTAACTAAATTACTGTGTGAGTTTGATTCGTAAGTTGATAATCCCTATTACAGCTGACTCTTCCTGTAAGAAAAGATGATAGATTTGAACTGTAAAACCATTGTATTTCAAGAAAATGGTCTTGTTTCAGTGGTTACAACTCTTACCTTTAAATGATATTGCGGTGCCACTACTGAACACCTATGAACACTGCTGAACTGAGACATCTATCGATGTCTGAACCCACCTTCTTTTTGTAAACCTTTATCAGGTAACAGGACTGACTAGTTTAACAATATACATGCTAAAATAAGCTATAAATATAAACCTTAAAAAGTAATATTATGCCGGAATTACTGATGGTTAATCCTGGAAGTCAGGATTTCTTCCATCTTCCAGTACTTTTAGAATTCAGCTTAAGGTGGACTTTCTAGAGACGTCAACAGCCATCTAGACTCGTGTTAGCTCTTATTTGTTCCATAAAGTATGGCTTCTTGAAGCCACAATTCAAGTAATGACAGTTTTCAAAACTAGCTATTTTTAAGGTCTAAGCTTTTTTAAAGAGTAACTTCCTGAAGTACTAGAGTGCACTTGCGGAACAGCTCCATGTTCATGCTAAATTACTGCAAATGATACTAAAATGGAAGTAGGAGAAAAGTAATTTCTGTTGCATCTCATCTTGAAATAGTGTTTCCTTATAAAGGTTTTGAATACAATTATTTGCCACCAACACTTAATACTTTTTTTTGAGAAGATGTAAACCAAAGTCTTATGAGCTTGTTTAGCTTTAAAAAAATAATAATATAGTCTCTTGTTTTTTTCTGAAGTGCCTATCAGAATAATGACATCACTGAATTTGAGAAGATTCTGAAAACAAATCACAGCAACATCATGGACGATCCCTTCATAAGGGAGCACATTGAAGGTATTCTTGCAGGCTATTTTAATTCATTTTTTTTCCACTACTTGGTCAGCTCCGTGCCCTGCCCTTCACTCCCCATTTTATTTTTTCTGTTTGGCAGAGTGAGAGTTCTTTGTAATTTCTTGTGGATGATTCCTTTACTGTTTCTAAGTTCTTCAGAAGCTGGTCAAGTCCAACATGCACCCAGGCATGTGGAATCACCCCGGAGAATTGCAGGAATTACCAAGAAAGTTCTAGCAAGAGTGGATATTCTAAGATAATGTCTACAGTGGTGTTAGGCACTGAGTATTTTGAGTGGTGTTTTTCTTCCATGGGAAGGGTTAAATGAGGGCAACCCTTACTGGTAAAGGTTGTTTGTGTCAGTCTCAACAGTTAGATGTTTGCTACTTTATAAGGTTAATTTTCTGCTTCAGATTAAAGACAAAATATGTAGGCAGTGTAATGAAGGTTGCATTAAAAAATGTGTAGTAATAACATAGGGAACAGGATACATAATTCTATACATATGTTGACAACAAAGGATTTATAGTACCTATACTTAGTAAAACAGTAGAACACACTAACACGTGCCTGTCTGTTCCATTATCATGACAAAATAGTTACCCCCTGCATTTCTCATACATCTGATAATTTAAAAGTCTTTTCACTTGAATACGTGATCCAGTTTTTGAGAGATCTACTGTTTTCATCAAGAGTAGGGCTTACTGTGGCATTGCAAGATCGTTTAGGTGGATAGTCACATAAAAGAAAAGAGTTAAATCCAGAGACCTGGTTTTCTTATGCTTCTTGTTTGTAAAAGAGAACATGGCAAACAGCAGGGGAAACTAAATATAACCCCTCGACTGCTGTTACATGTCGACTACTGGTAAGCTTCAAAGTCTTGTAGGGAGACTGTAAGATTAGAGAGATGAATGCTTAAGGAAGAAAGTGTACCAGGACTGGAAAGCAAGAGGAGGAGGACAGTTGAATCAAAGGGTTGAGGAGAATTTGAGTTTCACCCGTTATAATGGTAGGTCTTGCCCAGTGATCTCCAGGGGGCAAGCATTCCTACCATAAATTAGTGGGGCAGAAATACCATGCAATTATCTGTATTATTTATCCAATTAGTTTGAATAATATAAATTTTTACCAGGGAACACATTGCTCTATGTTCAAACGGTTTTCAGCTCTGTCAGTCTCCAGAGTTACATGTTGCTTAGATCCCTGGAAAAAGAGGGTTCCTTTGTTTTGCTGTGCTTTTCCACCTCACTCAATTACTACCTTAAAAGATCGTGGTATTTAGGATACCTTTCTACGTGGAGCTGTATTGCATCTTTATTTCACTACTGTTGTCTTTACAGTATTGCTTTTTTTCTTCTCTTGCAGAGCTTTTGCGAAACATCAGAACACAAGTGCTTATAAAATTAATTAAGCCTTACACAAGAATACATATTCCTTTTATTTCTAAGGTATGCGTCAGTGTAGCCTTGTATTTGCTTGAGTAAATGATTAATCATGAATCAAAGCTCTTAAATAAATACAGTGCTTCCAGAAATAGACCTTCTAAAATATAATCTAAACCATAAAGTAGTACTGATATACTGCTGGCAGCTTTGCAGTGTGAAAATGTAAATTTCAAGTGTTGTCCCAATGCTTTTTATAATATGTACTATGATATACTTCTAAAATATTCAATTACCACATTCTACGTGCTGTAGAAAAGCACTTTTCTGAAGAGAAATACAAAAAGTGAAATTTGTATAATTAAAAAAATGTAATTATGAACATAAATCTTACGAACATAAAAACACAAATTTTAATTCCTCATGTTCAAAAGGTATCTTCAGATGTCTGTGTTGTAGGAGTTACGGAACTGTGGTATTAGAACAAACAGGCTATGATACCGTAATCTTGATTTCATTCCCTGGTCTGGAAAGAAAGAAGTAAAAAACCAGTGACAGTGGATTATTTTGATCTTCTGAGAGTCTGCAATTTTTCTTGCAAAAATTCACAGCATTCCAAAATACATCATGAAGTATTAGAGATGCCTTTTTTGTGCTCTTTAGAACTCTATGATTTTTTTTAAAGCTAGCCTTAACATGTGTAGAGCTCGCTTGAGCCAGAAGATACAATTAGCCCTCTAAATGGTTTTGAGTACAGACCCATTCTCTTCTGATAATTACTGTTTCATTTTATTTCCCGGGGTTTTTGGGGGTTGGTTGGCTGGTTGGTTTTTTCCAGTAAGTCAGCAAAGGAGCTCATTTCTGGAGCTTCCAAAAATGCTGCTTCAGCCTCTTCAGCCTTTTCTGAGAGGTTACTGGTCTCTTGATCATTGGCCTTTTGGTGGAGTTTTGTTGCTTGACAGATCATTATTGAATTGATACTTTTGAACAGTAAGAAATTGAAATAAAATTAAATTCTGTGTGTGAAAATAAAGATGGGAAGGATTTAATGTTGCAAAACAGAGTAGCAGTGTAACGAGTTTTCTTTTTCTTTCAGGAGTTAAACATAGATGTAGCTGATGTGGAAAGCTTGCTTGTGCAGTGCATATTGGATAAGTATGTACTTCATTCTTGATTACTGATCTTTAATTACTTTCAAATAAAGTATGTAAGAAGCAACAAACCAATATTTTTGTGCATTGTGATAGTACTGGTTGATTGTAGAGCTGGAAGGTAATGATGCTGACTTTGTTTGGATTTGCTTGGCTTATGAGCAGAAAAGTGTGTTTGTAAGACTTGAGCCAAGAAAATTACAGGGAGAGACTGAGTGGCATGTTTGTCCTTTAGTTGTGAGTTACGTCATAAATTACTTGGCTCATTATGAAATTATGAAAATTATTCTTAGTAATTGCTGCTCATACCCATGTATATTTTTGAGTACATTTTCAAGTCAACAATTAGTATTCTGTTCTCCTTGACTGGAAAAAGTTAGCTATAATTTGTAAAATCTTTTTTTGGAGGGTAACTTGTTATATCTGCTTGGAAAATATAATCCATACATGGGTTGTATTTTAATTTCTTTTTACATAAATCTACATTTTTCCTGATTCCTTGACTTTCAAGAACTGTTTGCGTTGTATTGCTTCAGTATTTATATGTGGGTCATAGCTAGGCAGATAAAATGTGGATTGCCCAATGAATTAGTTAATTTGATTTCTAGGCATGATGACAACTAAATATGCAGTGCTACCCAGGACAGTATATTACAAAAGCACTGAATTCTGGAACGGACTTTGTGTCTCTCTTGTATAAGACGACCTCTTATTTCACCTCTGATTATTGTTAGCTTCTATTTCCATGTGCATTAGTAATTTGTAGTTATTTCTCTGTTTACTTCTAGCACTATACATGGCCGAATTGATCAAGTCAACCAGCTCCTAGAACTGGATCATCAGAAGAGAGGTGGTGCACGGTATACTGCGTTAGATAAATGGACCAACCAACTAAATTCTCTCAACCAGGCCGTAGTCAGCAAGCTGGCCTAACAGAAAACAAGCTTCTACAAACGTACTTAAGGCAACAGTGCAGTGATGTAAACCTTAAAAGAACTGGGAATGGCAAAACTACTGTCGGTTGGTGTGCCCTGAAATTATTGGAGTTATGGCAGAAGTGCTTTTTTGATCAGCTGGTTTGTGTTTTGCTGCTGCATTTATCCCAAGAAAAAAACAGCTTTAATCTCCAGAAGAAAACCAAAATGCCACGGGATTTATGCTGTATTGACATCTTGCCCTAAACATACAACATCCTAGTAATTTGTCAAAGGGCGATTAATGACCAGAGAGAAGATTTTTGTCATGATTTTAAATACACTGACACATTACTGTTGGTTAAATTTAAACATGTTTTATCTGCAGAAATTCTCTCACAGAAATAACCTGCAATAACTTGAAACGCATACCCTTTTGAACACTTCCTTTTCTCATGTATAAATTGAAATGTTTGCTGCATTTTGCAAAATGTCAACTCTCCAAAAATGTGTCCATATATTTCTGTACCTGCAGTGTAGTAAAGGTTTAGAAGAAACCCCATAATTATAGTGGCATACTGTCACTTAGGTTTCAAGCAGCAAAATAAACAGTGCAGTTCAGAAATTGTAGTTTGTTTCTTGATGTGCTTTCATTATACCTGATTTTTACTTATGTTATTTTAAAAAGAAAATAGGTATTACTTTATCCTCACTCACTTATGAAGGACAATATGGAGATTTTTAAGTCTAAACCTCGGCATGTGTCGTGTTGATTTTTCTTTTTTTCCCTTGAAATAGTTAAATGTAAACACTAAAGAGTTTAAAAGCAGACATTTAGCAGTGTTACTGACTGATCTTGCAAGATACTGTTATCAGTTCTGTCTGGTTGATCTTGGTGGGTATTGGTCATTTCTCAGCAATATGCTTGGGTTTTATTTTGGTACTTCACGGAATACAGGCTCGCCAAGCGATACCCTGGGAATAGAAATGCAGACCCTGATTGTTACCTCTTTGCCTGATCTGGGATCCTTTTGACCAAGTCCAGGGCACATGAAAAGACACTGTGTGTGTATGCAGCGGAGACAAAGTACAGTGCCCGCAGTAATACTGGAATCTGTTCTGTCTCAAACGTTTGAGTGCACTGCAGTCCCTTCAGAGCTGCTAGTCGAGTCCTGAAGTCTTGCCACATAGTACGCACATGTCCTAAGTTTTTGGGATCACCAGATCCAATTAACGTAGAGAGCTGCAGTTTTGACCACAGCAGTTTTTCTTCTTGTAGCAGTTGTCTGGAGCTGACAGAAAGAAATCTCCTGCAGATTTCAGGAGTCTTGTAGGCTCACTTCTTCCATAACTGCAATTACTGCATTTTAGAGCTGAGGCCATGGTGTAATGGTGCACAAAGCAGTGCTACACAGAGTCATTGTAGTAGAGGAAAAAATACGTATGTAGAGCAGTTAACGCCACTCCAAAAATAATGAGAGCGCCTAACAAATGACGCGTGTCCATCACATATGTACAAGACAGCGTGCTAAACTCAATGTTCTAGGGCAGGATTTAAATCAGTCACAGTGTATAATTAAATAGGATAAAATTAACTTTCATCTGAAGGATAGCTGTGTCCCTTAGAAAATTATTTTTCTCTGCAATTGTTAAAGCCAGTGATTTTTTTTCCTAGTGTTTACACAGCAAAACTTAATGTGTTGCAGAGTAGCATGATGCTGAACCTTGGGTGAGCATTTCTCCTTCACTGATGCATATTTTTACTTATAGGTGCTTCTAATTTATCCACTTAGCAACAGTAAAATACGAATATAAATTGAACTCAGTTTTGAAACAAAGGCAAAGTTTTTTACTTCATAAAATCTGTAGGTAGTATTCACTAAAGCGCATTGTTTGTATTTTCTTTCCTTACAGTGCTGTCATGTTTAACACAGTGGCATTTTTAAAGTAAAAACTAAGATCTGATGATGTGAAATTGAACTTAATAATACCACACAGTAACTGGGACCCCTTATGTACAGATGTAGAGACTTTAATGTGGATACCCAGTCTTGCAAGGTTCTCCTTCCCATGAGGACAGTGACAGCTATGTCAGCATGTTTCCTTTCTCTGCCATTTCCTGCCACCCTTGCTGTGGGAAGGAACAACTGCTGTCTTCTAAAGGAGGGAAGAAAGAACTGCACGTAAAAACTTAGTATTGCTTTAGAAAATAAAAGAAGTCCTTTTGGCTTTGTCTGTCATAACTGATGTAACTTTCCCATCCCAGCTATGTCCGTTGGGGAGGTGTGTTTCTATTTTTCAAGAAGGAAATGGGAATACTACAGTAAATCTTGTCCCAGCCATCTAGTCCCCTTTTATCTTCTTTTTTTTTTTGAGAAGGATTAACTGTAGTAGGACTAGTCCAGCTAGTGAAGGACTCTTAGCTTGAATAGTGAGGGCTAGCAATGTGTTTTTAGACCAAAAAAGTGTCAGTCTACCTCCAATAAACTGTTGTGTGTTTTGGCATACTTTAGTTCTTACTCATGCATACAGTGCCTTAGCATCTGTGCTTTAGGCACATAATGAAGATAGATAGATAGATGATAGATCGATAGATAGAGAGATAATCCCTAAGGGATTCTGCCACTTTTCTGAGTTCTTCTAATTCTTAACCTGGAAGATGAGAATTGTCTGCCGGGAAATACGGAGGAGCTGTGTTGTCATACAACTGCAGCAGAAATCACCAGTAGTTGCTATAGCCCATGTAGTTCCTGGTAGATCTGGCTCTGGTGCCATTTCTGCCTCCTCAGGACAAGTGAACGAGCAGCTGAAGAAAGACAGTGAACGATTTAATTTTTTTCCCCAGATAACATTATTTCACTGCAGGTTGTTCGAGAAGCGCTAAGCAGCCTCCAATCTTGGTTCCAGCCATTAAATTCCTGCAGTTGTCGTTAATTGTCATTATTGTCGGAGCCGCGCTTTTCACAACTTTTTGGATTTTTTTTAATACGCCTTTTGTTGCCGTTGGTGCAGACAAACTGGCACCTTAGACCTTAGCTAGCACCAGTAACACAGTTTGCAAAAGAACACTTTGATGGCTGTTGTAATCCTATGTAAGATTACAGTAGTGATTAAGCTGTGCATAAATAAACCCCTCTTTTAAGTTGCTGGCAGCTTAAACTGTAGATGATGCAAATTGAATCTGGGAGGATGCGGGTGCTGTGTCTGCGTGTGTTTTAGATATTTTTTTATTATTGTTTATAATTTTGGAGGAAGGCATTCTTTTCTCATCTCAAAGACCTCTGATGGATTGGATCTGAAACGGTGATACAGTGAGGATTTAATTTGCCTTTCATTTTAAAAAGGCTTAGAAATACACTGAAAAAAAACCAAACCACAAAAAAAAATAAACAGAAAAAGGCAAGGCAGCTGAAATGCACCTGGCAGAACAGTATGATGAAGGTATTTGAACTGTAGTCTGTAAATAAACACTGTGATTTTTGTAATTACTCAGAAGTTGTCAGCTGTAAAACATTGTCTGTATCTGAAGATTGTATTTTCACATTTCCTTTTTTTGAGAGCTGGTGAATGAATTTGCTTGAGGAGGATCTGTGTATGTATGGATCAAGAGTAAAATGACATCACTCTGGACAGTACCCCTTGCTTTCTCAAAAATACAGCAGTTATTTGCACTAAATTTTCACATATAGATGTTAATACCAACTTTAAAAATAAAAGTTCAGCTGTTACTTTATTATTTTCAAAATGCTAAAAATATGTTTTAGAACCAGATTAGAGAACAAGATAAATGCTAAATTACAGCTAGTTATGCATTAATTAAAATATTGACAGAAAGGATTACCACCGCCTTCAGTGCTTCTAAATCTGTGGCAAGGTAGATTGCAAACTGCATCTGTGTTATAATAATTGCATATGTAGCACTAAATTGTAGATGTAATTACGCATTACAGCAAGAGTGAAGGCTAATCCCTTCCTGGCCGTGTTACAGAGTTGCACGGCAGGATCTGTCCTGGTTGGCTCTGCTGCTGCTCTCAGTGGGAGCGCTGGGCTTGCTCTGATGCTGCCAGGTTGTAATCGCGTGCTGCTGTCAGAACTGTGATTCTTGGATTCATGGAGTAGTTCCCAGGTCACCATCCGGCTCTGGCTGCAGTACGCTCCTTGCTGCGCCTGCCCTTAGCTGCCCGTGCAGGATGCTACGTGTCGTATCTCCACACATCAGATACAAATGCTTGTTTGCCAAGATACACAGTGCCAATTACACTGAAGATTTTAGTCCCAGTCCAGTAAAACTGTCATTCTGGAGCCAGATTTATTCC
>NW_010204210.1:25406-28491 GCF_000695765.1 Mesitornis unicolor
TTCCCCTTGCTCACCGGCAGCCTCCAAACCCACTCGTGCTGTTGCAGTCCACTTTGAGGCAATGCTGCCGTGGAGCTCGACCTCAGCCTGCTGAGAACTGGGGAGTGGAGGGGGGTGTCACTGAGCAACCCTTATTTCATACTTCACACCAGTGCAATTAAGCTTATGGGTATGTTCAGCTTTCAATATAGGAAGCTGCCTTGATTTCAGTGAGACGTGCTAAATCGCATCCTTACCTATTTTGTAGGACTTTCTACCCACTAGATGTAAATAGAGCCTAAGTAAGTAGCGAGCGTGAGGAGCCCCCCATGCGCTCTTAGATTTGCTTGTAATCCTGTGATTTTAATGCTGAATTTGGGCATTACCAAGTGCCTTTCCATACTGCTGAGATATTTTGGTTTAGATTCTAGTTTTTATTTTTGTGTCGACCTACGTTTTCTTCTTCACTTGGTCGGTGTCCCCCGCTGTATTCAGGAAGGGTATCTGCACTATCCAGAAGATGTAGAAATAAACCCAACGGCTTACTGGCAAAATTGCAGTCAGCACCTGCTAGGTTCAAGTATCATTATTGCTTCCAAACCATCCACTTATTTACTCCGTGATGCAATAAAAAAGTAGCAAGGATTGTTTACAAACTGCCAGATTTGAGAACTCTTGGGACTGAATATTGAAAACCAGTTACTGCAATTACTGGTATCTTTAAATGGAACGGGGTTTGTTCATGGTCTTTTCACGGCTTTCTTAAGGACTGTAACACCACTGAGTTCTCTTACACAACACTTGATGAAGACGACGATGATGTAACCAGATAGCTTGGCATAGTGTGATAGCTGTGGATAGGATAGGATCTAACACGACTGGTTCTGAGCGCTTTGGCATGTTTTTCTTTTTGGTGATAATACAGAGTTAAATTTTATGGGAGACTTGAGTTCTTTTCACCCACGTGGCCACTCAGGTCACGCAGCATGACTTTCTGTACCATGTATATTGTATCGATCTCTGTAGGTCTGATGTTTATTTAGTCACAGCCCAATTCAGATCTTAGAACTTCTTGTTATTGTTGTTTAAGTATGCATAACAGCCCTTCCAAGTGTGCCCTTTCTGTTGGTATGTATCTTGGGAACAAACGAAGGGTTTCATAATTAACAGCCTTGCCATAATGAGTCATTATTTTTAAAAAAATACAGCAACTATCTTAAGCAAATGTCATAATATATATTCCATGCTCAGCACCAATTTGGACAAATTAAACTGCATTCCACACTAAAATGCTGGTGTGCTGATACAAGACAACAACTGTTCCCTTGTCTCAGTGGGATTTTTCAGATTTCTGCCCAGTCAGGCAAGTTCTCCCAGTACTTGGGAAAAGTGACTAGGTTTTAAGTAAGTCAACCTAATTTTGCACAAATAAGCATACCACATTCAACTATGGGCAATAAAATACATTTCACTCAGTAGAGATCCACTGTTTGATTTATGGAGATTAGGTGGCTTATTTATCTGTAGATTTACATTTTACATTTAAGTTCATCAATGACTGATGAAACGCTGTTCCATTGCATCAGCAGAAAGTTCTTGATACAACCAGCTGAATCCCCAGTTTTACTTTCATGACTTCTTGTGTTGAAATAACAAATGTCATTGTGTAAAAGCCCCTGGGAAGATAACATCATAACCTCAAATTAATGTGTTACTACCTTGAAACGACTTCCTAGGGTTATGAACACTTGTGTTAGTCCTGCTGACCATTTAATCTCCTCAAGAAGCAGCCCTCCTCTTCCCTTAATTTGTAATAAAGCACTGTCCTCACTGAAGTTAATAAAAATCCTATGGTTAAATTTAATTGGGATTACAACTTCACCCTCTCCCTTTCCCTTATGATCCATGGGACCTATGATTTTGTCAGCTGCAACCCCATGAGAACTGAAGTGACCGAACATCAGTAATGTTGCAGACATCTAGGCAAAAGTGACGCTTCGATGGTGATCTTGCTGATGTGGATGGAATAGCATAGAAGGCAGTGACAGTCTGCACAAGTTCTCTGTTCGTGTCATCTGTTTGCAAGATGAGTTCTTACTGTGCAATGTAATAGCCATCTTCATAATACCATATGTTATGTATGAGGTTTTAATGGCAAAAAGTGACTCTTCAGGGAATACGTGGATTAATCCAATAAATAAAATTTTTACAAAGTAGAACAAATTGTTACATAGCATAATGAACATAAATCTGGAAAGATTAAACAATTTTAAAGGTTAAAACTCAGAAGCTCTAGCAAGATAGGTCTGTAGAGACATTTTTGGTAGTTTTATCTCTGTCAAACTCAGGTACAGGCTTGTTTACTTTTTTTCCTTAACTTAGCCATTTATTCCTCACAAGAACCTCTATCAAGCAGAACCCTGCTTCTTGTATTAATAAGTTTTATAAATGTATTTTACCTGGAAGTGCTCAAGAGTCTGCTCCAGAATATCCTTTGCATTTTTATTTTACAAAGGTACTTAGTCCTTTCCCCCCCCCCTTGCCATGGTTTAGGATGTTGATAAATTATTATCAACCAAGATGTAAATAAATCACGCTTTATTCCCATTAAACCCAAGACAACAGACATATTAGCTTAATGAAATGTAGGAACATAACACACTGAACATGCGTACAGGAGCACACGTTGTTATGCAGCGCTGGTTTGTACACTCGTTTCTGATCCTCTGCAGTCTCATGGGCTTTGCCGGCATTGCTCACGATAATTAAACGTGAGTTAAAACGAAGGCAGCAAAATAAATAAAAGAAACATTATACAATCTGTGCTGAAACCCAAGTCTTGACGTTTTCCTCCTGTAATGGTAGTGAGCTGGTGACTCCAGCTGATGGCTTCCAGCACGAAGGGCCAGCAGCGCCGCCAGGCCGCGGCGGGGCCCGGCCCCTGAGCCACCTCACAGCTAGGCCCTCTACTCAAGGCGCTTGTGTGACATTTTTAGATTTCTGTCTAATAAAAGCACAGATTTCTTCCCTTCCTTTCGATGTTCCAGATAATTTCAAGGACACCGCCGGCCTGAGACTCCCCCGACGCCGCCTCCGAGGAGAGCGG
>NW_010204211.1:0-5912 GCF_000695765.1 Mesitornis unicolor
CGTTCTGTGATTCTGTGTGATTCTGTAAACATTTTTCTTATTAAAGAGCATACCCAAAACACGAAGTGGGTTTGTGATCTCAAAAGCCAAGTCTGAACAAGAACTAGAATAGCTAGCTTCTGTAAAACTTAAGTGACTAGAAATTTGACTACATGAGAGAGAACTAAACAGAAGTTTGTAGACAAATCTTCACCTATTTGTGATTGCTTTACAAAGCAGTTCCTTGCTTCCAAACTCATTTATAAACAGTTTGATTTTCTGGTTGCTTCAAAGTGTCCAGTTAGTTTCAGGGATTTTTCATAGAATCATAGAAAGGTTTGGGTTGGAAGGGACCTTAAAGATCATCTAATTCCAACCCCCTCTGCCATGGACAGGGACACCTCCCACCAGACCAGGTTGCCCAAAACACCATCCAACCTGGCCTTGGACACTTCCAGGGAGGGGGCATCCACAACTTCCCTGGGCAACCTGTGCCAGTGTCTCACCACTCTCACAATAAAGAATTTCTTCCTAATATCTCAGCTAAACCTACCCTCTTCCATTTTAAAGCTATTACTCCTCATCCTATTGCTGCCAGCCCTTGTAAAAAGTCCCTCCTCAGCTTTCTTGTAGACCCCCTTCAGGTACTGGAAGGTCGCTATAAGGCCCCCCGAGCCTTCTGTTCTGCAGGCTGAACAGCCCCAACTCTCTCTGCCTGTATTCATAGGAGATGTGCTCCAGCCCCTGATCATCTTCGTGGCCCTCCTCTGGACCTGCTCCAACAGCTTGATGTTCTTCTTGTGTTGGGAGCCCCAGAACTGGACGCAGTACTGAAGGTGGAGTCTGACCAGAGCAGAGTAGAGGGACAGAATCATCTCCCTTGACCTGCTGGCCATGCTTCTTTTGATGCAGCCCAGGATGCAGTTGGCCTTCTGGGCTGCAAGCACACATTGCCGGCTCATATCCAACAGCTATTAAGCAAACTTCAGGGCTCAGCTCACAAATTCCTACAGAGTTTTTACAGCTCAGTTTTCTAGACTTAACTAATCAGCTCCTGTTTTCACCAAATCAAAGTCTCTGTTTAACTAACTGTGAAGTATTAATACAACGTCTGTGAAAGGAATAATCTCCTAAAAACTTGTCTATAACTTTTTTTAGATGCTCCCCTGGCTTTACTCCTCATCACTACTTCTTCATTTATTTCCTTCTTCCTAGCCATACCCTGTATAATGTGAAACTAGGTCTGAGTGGCCAGATGTGCCCATGTATCAGTGAAACCAAATTAAACTGCAGACTCACCTGATTATGTGCACACTAGAAATTCCACATTAAAGAATTTAAAGAATCCCAGAGGAACAGTTTATATTGCAGAAGTTAATGATGATAAATCCAGGTAAATCCTATTTTAAGTCCGGAGTTAATTCAAAGCAAAAATGACAAAAAAAAAAAAAAAAAAAAGGGAAAAAGGGCATGAGTAAATTTTAAAATTATTTAGCTTTGTCTTATGACTGTGTTGTATGGGTCAGAGAATATCAGAGACTGACATCCTAAATATATCTGTGCCTGTAATGAGGCCAATTAGAACTACAGTCAATTTACATGAGTCTTTCACACTTTATTCTGGTATTCAGTAATCCATTTTCCCTAATATCCTATAGAATTTTTCCATTTTATTTAGGTAGAAGGAATCTATCGTTCAGCTTTGAGATGGTACAGCTCTGAATAGTGCAGCTGAGCCCTGATTATATTTTCTATGATTATGGTAAAAACAGAATTTCCCTTTGCCGAGACATTTCCATATTTCAAAGATGTTTTCAAACTAAATGGATACAAAATGTTGATGTTTCCTGAAGAACAGTCATTCACAACAACGTGTATTAGAAAACATTGACTAACTATGATGATAATGTCCCAACTTTTTTGAATTTGTCTGGATAATCTCAAAAAGCATACAAATAATCTGTTCATCTACATTATCAAGTACAGAGCTGTAATAACTGATTAATATAAATATAACCTGAAAGTCAGAAGACAATGAAATAGACCTATGTTTCAAAACTTAAAAATTTCAGATGCAGACCTTGAAACCTTTAGCTAGGAGTACTTTGATTTAGATAAAAAAGTAATAGCTAATTAAAGAATCATTCCCAACCATTGCTCATGTTGAACACTTCAGAAAAATAGTGTTGTACTGAGGCAATAGTCCCTTTAAAATGTCATGAAAATGTGCTATTTCATCAAAGATATTTCAGTTTTAACCAATGATCCTTTAGAAAAGTGTTGGAGTGCTGAAAAGTTAGAAGGAGAAAAACAATTTGATGTGCAATTCATGGGCTGGGATACTACTGTAGGATGTAGAAAATCCTCTTTATCAGGTAAAGCGTCAATGAAGAATTAGACCAGGCACATTTGACATCGTCGGTCCCAGAAGAAGGCACCACACACTTGTTTTCCCTGACATTGCAGTCACTCTGCCTAGGAAAACCGTTTGATTTCAGTTAAAAATGCAAGTTGTCCAGCCCTTCTCTGTAGATTAGCAGTACTAACAGCCACAGAGCTCTCATCAGAATAATTCTAGTTTTCCGCTGAACTACTGTTAACCTAGTGCTGTATCTATAGCATATATCTGTAAATCTCTGAAGAGAATTAAAAAAACAACCCTACAAGTAGATGTCATGGGATCCTATCCAAGTATTTAGACACATAGCATATACTTAAATTAAATTATCTAATTCATTCATTCTAATTCACAGAAAATTTCTCTTAATATCCAGCTTTAATCTTTACTGCCACAGCCTATTCACTAAATTTTAACAAGACCAAATTATTACCTTTTATTCTGTGACAGACTTTAAATTACTTGAATTTTTTTCTCCTGTCTTAATTTTTTTCCTTTTTGCTTAACAACAGCAATTGTTCAAATTTCTCATCCTAGCAATATTTTCTTGATCTCTGACCAGTCACTATCACTGTTTTTCTCAAGACTGTTCCATCTTGTCCATTTTTCAGAAACTCAGGAAACTGTATGAGTTTATTGCTGGGGTTTGTTGTGATGGAGTGCACAGAAAGGACAAGGCTGTACTTTTATTCAGACATCAAGTCTGCTGCTTGAATGGAAAGCCAGACATATGTTTTTTAGTGTTATCAATTGATTTCTCTCAAGTCCTGAAAGTAATTGCCCTAAATACACTCATAGAATTTATCCTAAAAATAACCAAATGCCATATAAAAGATGCTGACGTTTTCCTGACAAGTGTGATTCATGAGGAGCAGCAGTGTGATGACTGGAAATTTTCCCAGCCAAAGTGATTACAGTGACAACCTCACTATATGGGATGAACTGACTGAACAGCTGGTTTTGCATTTACTCTTTATATATGCACAGCTGGCAAGTACCATCTTTTGGATAGACAGATGGATGTCTGTTTGTTTGGGGGGGAGATAACATATTTATCATGCATCCGCTGTCATCTCCTGAGACTATGCGTTGCAATAAATATTAAACATAAAGCTTCAAATTATCAGAGAAAAGGGAATTTTAAGCCTCTCTATGTGGTGCAGTCAGCGTTACAGCTTGAAACACTGCTGCTGCAGTTCTGAAAGACTTGCTGAAATATTATTAATAGGGATAGAGTGAGATTACTAACAGTAAAGGAAGCGATCTGATGGCATGGGCACAGAAAGATGAGAGAAAGTTAGGATATGAACTGTCAAGACCTTCAGCTGCTTTTGTGGAGTCACCTGTGTGCACACTTCCCTGGAGTTACACCGCATTGCACAGGAGGTAAATGCATCCCATCACTGTGGAAAGCTACCATGCTAAAAGTTTTTCCTCATGTGGCCTGCAAAAACACAATTTAGCCTGTTGAAGTGATCCACTCCACAAAAGTGACGACACCAGCCTCAGTATAAGTTATTCTCATAGTGGAATGTTTTCTCTCAAACTACAACCTCTTTGAGGTGCTTTCTGTGGTAACAGATGATTGCCATTCCTGCACTACAGGTACCATCACCGTGCAAATAATTTATGGCCCTTTCTATAACTGTAGTGATAAAATAATATGAAACGTGCCCATAGACAAACCCACAGTTCCTCAGGTCTTCTAGAAATACAGCACTTCTGAAAGCAGCCGGTAAAACTCTCGCTCTTTACCTGTGTGTTCTCTCAGCAGAACAAAAATGCCTTCATGGTTCATTCTCATTTTATTTAATGCACATGGTGAAAACTTACGAGGTCATGGGGATTTATGCTAGCAGATTTGGCGGCCTTTTAATATTTACTTAGGCTGTAAAATATAATTTGAATTTTGGAAGTATTTGTCATTGTATCTGAAATGGATAAAGGTATGTTTATTATAGCTGTATTTGCTATGTGTGATTTACATTGTTATATGTTGACTTTTAATTTCCTCAAATGTCACAGTTGCATTTTTGTCTTTTTAACTTCCTTGAAGTATAGAAAGTTAAATATTTTTTTCACTCTGATAGCAATCAAATCTTGTTACAGTCTTAGGGTCAGACTGCTATACCTACCAAGCGATGACTTATTTTTTGAAAATACTTCACGATGCTTTCTATTGTCAATGTACTATGATTCAGTGCACCCGAAAGTCTAATTGCATGGTCCATAGTTGAGATCTATGTTTATACTACACTAAATCAGCAGCCTGGGGAGTGACCATAAGCAGAATCTCTTATTTTTCTTCTCCTACCCCTTATTTTCAGTGTGCATTCTTCTCTTGGGCATCTTTCTTGAATACTCCAAAGTTTGTACCTGCAAGCTTTGAACAACAGCCTAAAAGAAGACTTCATGGTGTTATTAAAAGATTGGTTAAACACAGCCAAGGAGTTCATTCTTCTTCCCAGAGCATAATTATGATCCATCTTTTCTTCCCCTTTCTCCCATCTAGTTGTATAGAACCTCTTTGCACCAGTTCTAAGCTTTATTAAGAACAGTTTTTTATTGACTTTAAAATCACAGACAAAAGTATTCTATGTTTGCAGCCTTTCATAAAAATGGATCCAGTGAAACTCATGCCTGGTTTATGTAGGGAGTCACAGCACAGGCACATAATCTTTGCCAAGGAATATCAAATACTGGGCAGAGCAAATGGACCATTCACTACATCTCTTTGCCTCCTCATCCACAGACTGTGAAACTCTTTTGGCTGATACCTGGACAACTTTATGTACGGCACTATACCTTATTTCTTTATCTCTAAAGTTTGGATGAAGAGAGTTTCTCTTACTGGGTGTATGCATCAGGAGCCCAGACTCTTTGGACCCTTTAAGCCACTGCTGAAACAGTAACAGCAATTAAGCAGTTGGCCATATAGCAAAGAAGAGCATGTAAGCAGTTTGCAGGAAATCTGCCTTCCCATTAGCTGTCATTTAGACTCTACATAGATTAGATTCCATAGTTCAGCACTGTATTGGGTTTTCTGTGAGGGGTTTTTGGTTGTGTCTTTGGTAACGGGGGAAGGGCTATGGAGATGGCCTTTAAAGAAGCTACCTGAAAAGCTCCCCCTTTGCCTTTATCAGACCCACCTCTGACCAGGGCCAAGCCAGTCAGTGCCCCTGTGAATTCATGTATTTAAGGGGCATGCAGGGCATGCTTCTCTCTCTTTCTGGCACCGGCCCTGACCAGTGCGGCCTAGGTGCGGGTGGCGTGGCCCCGGCCTTGCCTGGCTGGGCTTGGCCAGCACCGACCACAACTTAAGCCCCACTGCAGCTTCATCACGAAAAAAAAAAAGAGAGAGAGAGAGAGCCGGGATCCCCATAACCATCAGAAGAGACCTGCAGCAGAGAAAGGAGTGGGGCCCGAGGAGAACAACTTTGAAGAACACCAAGGTTGGTTTGAAGGAAAGAAAGGAGGAGGAGGATGCAGACTCCAGGTTCCCACTTTGCAACCCGTGTCGAGAGCTGGGTCGACT
>NW_010204212.1:0-1938 GCF_000695765.1 Mesitornis unicolor
ACTCCTAAGATTCTGTGATTCTGTGATTCATCAGTGTCTTTGTCGCTGAGCTTAGCAGCTGGGAAGCCTTCAACTCATCAGCTCTTCTTTAATCAGGTAGGCATCTCTGAAGTCAGTGGGAATTATTGTAATAGCTTCTCGAAGAGCTGAGACAATGATAAGAGCTTTCCCCATTTTGAGATTTTATCCATATTTCAACTCATTTCTATACACAATTTTTTAGTTGTTCAGGTACCTGGCACTCTCATGCTAAAACTGCTCCATGTCTTTTCATATTGCTCAGGGAGATTTGTCAGATTACTAGAAAGTGATAAAGATCCACTGGACCCTGAGTTCTGATACTGCTGGTAAATTTGAATATTCAGATTCTCATATGTGCTTCTAATGCATTGTTGTTTGTGAATTCCATCACCCTTGGGGAGAAAAGCATGAAATGGGTGGGGCTTAGTTCTTGCTGGAAGAAAAGAATGTGGTTTTCATGGCCCCAGAAATATCAGAAAGTTCTATTTTACATTTCTACTTGAGCCACAGAAATGTTTTCATGTACAACTACATTAAATTTTTTTTAAGTTGAATTACAGACCTGAAGTAATATTTGAACGTTTTAGGCACTACATGGGGAAAGTTCTGTGAATCAGAGTGGAACACACAATAATGAGTGTAGTCTGTTTTAGTTATTTACTGAGGAAACAATAGAGATAGGAGTGTGCTTCCCTTCTCTAAGAGGTGGGTTGTTTTGAACTGTAATATTGTGTATTCTCAATGGAACTCTCCTCAAAATGTATAAAACTGATCCATTGTCTTTGAAACTTATTTCAGGAAACTGGAGAAAAAGAGGGAGGCTGGTCATTCTTGCAAAAGATCTCAGCTACTCTTTTCACTAGCTTCAGAGAGTAAATTTTTTTTTTTAAGTTATTATTTAAATAATCTTAAAAATAAAAACTTCCCTCTGCTTGACAGGATTTAAACATGGAACTCCTGTTTTCTGAACCTCAATGTTGGACAGAAGTGTAAATGACAACAGTTCTTGAATAATACATTTTGTCTCTTCATGTATTTGTCACAACTTTTTATGACTTGCTGAAATATACAGCAAATGAGTTAGAGTTTGTACTTCACCTCTGTATTACCTGTAACTCCTTTGCCTGGCGGCTATACTACACAAATCCCCATTAAAGTATTGGCACTGAAGTTTCAAAGCAGTCCTTAAGATGCAAAATCATAACATCCTTATGCACTGATAACATGTGTGAAAGATTTTGATATAAATGTAGGAACACTAAATTATACTCAAAGCTAAAATTAGCTTGATTTTCATAACAAGCAAATTCAAAATGTATTAATGGGAAATGTCAAATCTGATATGTTAAAGAAGATGAAATCCTGAAAAAAGTTTTTTACCCTTTTTCAAAAAAGGAAGAGGAGAAAAAAAGATTAGATAACAAGTTTACTTGCATGCCAGAAAAAGACATGATATTATTTTGATAAATGTTCTTTGTAGTGCTTTGCTGGATTACAATTGCCTTCTGAGGCCCAACTCAAAGTATGCAAAAATCGGAGAGGAGAAATCCATTAACTGTGAAGGATTTCAATTCAAGTTTGTTATTTCTTTGCATTTCTCTGCTTACTATGCACCAGTTCAGTTCAGAAAAGATTTAAAAATGATGAGAAATAGGTATATCTGTCTTCTGTTTTAACATGTGAATTCTCTCTAATGTGTAAATTATGGGAAATGATTCAAGAAAAAAATTTTATCGACTTGGTATTTTCTTCTTGAAGTTCCATGGCTTGAGGATAAAGGTTTTCTTATGGATCACAACAGCATTCTTTTTTGTATTATTATTTCAAGGAAAATTTATAACCTCTCAGCTTCTAGAGAAGAACTTGTAAGACATCATAAATGCACTGTATCCTGATTAACACTCAGTGGGGAAAAAA
>NW_010204212.1:1949-2808 GCF_000695765.1 Mesitornis unicolor
TCTCAATATTTTAAGCAGGCTGGAATTACAGCTTCTACATCCTTCATTTGTAAATACTGGATAAATATCTTAAAGACCAAAACAGATTGGTGGGTGCTTTTGGAATATGAGAAAGATTGATTTTCAAGTGTTCTGTTCTGCTTTGTATATTAAATTGTATTATCACAGTGAGAAGATTTGTATCATTTTCTTTGAAGGAGTACAGATAACCTTTTTTAGCTTCTCCATGAAACTAAATAAATATAACTAACATCTGTTGGTGAGCAAAAAGTATGTGATCTGTTCAGCAACAGCAATTATATTAGAAACTGCAGCATGCTGCAAACCCATCTTGTGGGATTACTTGTTTTGAAATAGCCATCCCTCACAGAGTGTGACTAGAAAGACAACTTACAGATGGTTAACAAATCTCACTGCCCAACTGACAGGAATACCCTGGGAAATAAAATGAGTTAGAGAACCTGAAAGATCAGTTTTATGCTTTTTTCTTCTTTTTTTTTTTTTTCTGCTGAGATACATAGAAATTATTGGTCAGTTTCCTGTCACTGGCTGGTTTTGTGATTGTTTAGTAGAAACAAGCCCTGACACAAAAACCCTTAAACCCCTACAGAACTGGAAGCCCAAAACAGTGTCACCGAAAAACCATTATGAGAATAACTTATTGACACCAATGTGATGCAGATAAGCAGACACTTCTTTATTACGACCGGGTGTGAAGGGGAATAGCTTCACCAACAATACAAACCTTGCCTGGTGTGGTTACACATTATAAAGGATACATACATGCATATGCATACAATTTCCCATAACTAATTAAAATAACTCTTCCTACTCCTCATCATGTGCAGTATTTGCAGAA